>NC_045427.1:114217112-114521535 GCF_902635505.1 Sarcophilus harrisii | reverse complement strand
CAAATGCAGACCTTCAGCCAAATTGAAAGGGAATTCTTACTACTATTTGAATCCAGCTATCCAACCACTTCTGAATACATTTGGTTGTATGATCTAGTCCAAATCTCTTCATCTCTTTCACAAGAAGAGTAACCTTTTCAGTGTATGTTTCTTCATCTATAAAATTAGTTATAATATCCATATTACTTAATTCAAAGTTGGTTTTTATGAGAACAAACTGAGTAAAGTGCTTCAAATCTGTAAATTGATATGTAAATATCAATTGATATAATCATCATCAGTCCCAGGACAAAATCCTCATAACAATGAAGATTTTTACACACGTGTAATAAATATATACAAAGCAAGATAGATAGATAGATGTGTATATATATATATATGCATATAGGATAACTATGAAATAATTAATGGGGGAAGGCACTAAAATTAAGAAGGTTTGCAGAAAGTTTCTAGTTACTTATACTGACAAGGAGCATTGAACATGCTAGAACAAAGAACTCTAAGGGGTTCTGGTCAATGATGGTATGAGACCATATACCTTAAAGCACTCACTACATCTATTCATTGTTGTTATTTTCTTGTGATACCTAGATTTTCTTTTCGAATTCCAAAAAAGCACAAAGTTTAAGTCTAAGAAACATATTTGAGAGTGGGTATAGAGGAAGCCTAATAAAGCTCCCATGTGAATAAAAAATTCATTTTTCAAAAATCAAAACCTGTAAGGGGCAACTTGACCTTCTGGAGAGTCTTCTCTACAGCAATGACATTTGGGGTGTATTACTCAGTGATTCAACAAATCATAATTGATCACCTCATGGCTAACTGTTCTGAGTACTATGAAAGCTATAAACATGAAGGAAAATACATGGTAACCTCATGGTATGGTTGGGATAAGATTTAAAAACAGGACACAATTACAGAACAATAAGCATCTGTACATGACTATTCAACAAGCATTTATTAATCATCTACTATTTTCAAGGCCCTGGACTAGCCAATGGCACCATTTATAGTTTACTTTTGTATAAAATATGACACATTCCCTTTCCTCAAGGATCTTATATTTATTCTATTAGGAATATAAGGATACAAGTTAGGTAGGGGTAACAAAGAGATACAGACAAAGTACTCTTAGAAAGTTTAAGAAAAGAAAGATTAGCTTTCAACTGGGGAAATCTGGGAGAGTTCCCAGAGGAAATTGTTGAATCAGTTTATATACGCAGGAAATAAGCAGAGAAAAATTCAAGGTTGTATGTGATCAAATGCTAAGCTTTTTTTAAAAATAGACTATGAATGTTATAAGAAATTATTAGATATCAGTGTCCAGCCCTAGAAAATCCTAAAGAGAAGGTTAAATCCAAATCCCAGAATTGGTTAGATAAGAACCCCAGAGAGGAACCACTATATTACATTCAAGTAGTCAGTTCCATCCTCAATATAAAAGTTAATGTGGGTGGGAAGTAATTCCAACTTTTCATTTTTACATATGGTTCAATGCTCGCTCCTGCCTTGCCCTCTTCATTCTTCTAAAAATTATTTAAACTTATCCATTTATCTTTTCCCTCTAATTATTTCCTGGGCCTACACTGAATCCACATCATGTACCCTAGAAAGAACACCATAAAGGCTAATTTGATTAATGTGATCTTTCATCACTTCTCTTAAGTTTGAACTTCCTCAGACCCTCAAGGATCTCAAAGTACATTTGTGAGTTTCTTCAAATTCTCTAAATTTTGAATATAAATCAACAGCATTGATTCTCCTTTATAAACTAAAAAGCTGAGGTAAAAAGAGGTCAGGATTGGGAATCAAACCATCCACATGGCCATGTGAGCTGGTTTGCAGAAAACAATCTTAATATTTGGGAGCTTTCAGGATTCTTAGCAACCTATTACCAAAACACTGATTCAAATTTGCTGGCATATGTTACAGTTAAAAACATTTGGCCCTTCTCCTGTATTCTGGCTAGGAGAAAAAGAATGATGTCCTGTAAACTGATCTTTAGACTTAATTGTATGGTCCAAATGTTCCAATGTTTGTGTTGGCTTCTCTTGTTTTAAATTCTAACTTAATTTTTAATTACAAATATAATAATTGTCAAAAACAAATAAACATACAAAATAAGTAGTAAAACCTCTATTTTCCCACTTCCTAATTCCAGCCCTCTATCCACTATCTCTTAACAACTGTAAGAAGTGCAAGTCATAGTGTTTCAATTTTACAGATAAGAAAACACAACCAATCAATTAATAAATATTTATTAAGCACATACTATGTGCCAGGCACTGTACTGAGGATACAAAAGAAAAAAGAAAAAGAAAAAGACAACCTCAATTTCAAAGAGTATATATATATATATGAGAGAGAGAGGATAACTAGGAAATAATGGGGAAAGACTAGAATTAAGAAGGGTTAGGGAAAGTTTCTAGTAAGAGAAATTTTAATTTGAGGCTTAAAGAAAGCTAGAGAAGTATGCATGCAGAAGTAAGGAAAGAGAGCTTCCTGGATACTGGTAAAATCCAGAGAAAATTCCAGGAGCTGAGCATCTTCTGTATTCAATATATACTAGATGCTGTATATGGTATAAAATTCTCAACTCACCCTGTAAAGAGCTGACAGTTTAGTTGAAGGTAAAAATGTAAATATATGAAGAGTTAAATAGAAATATTGAATATTACTAGAAAAAAAAAAGCAAGACAGTATTTGAATAAGAATTGAATGACTATAAACCACAGTGCTATGTGTTCAGAAGGAGGAAAAGAGCTCTCAGTGCTTCAGGGCTACTGGAAGACTGTATGGAAAAGGCACTTAAACTGGAGAGAATTGCCAGCTGCCTCCCTCTTTGAAGAAGTACCAAGGCTTTTCCCTGAATATAGGACATTGCTCTTTCACTTGCCTCAATGCCCCCAGGATCTGTAATTTCATCTATGCAGACACTACAACTTCCCTACTTCCCCTTAGGAGATGTTCTTCATGGATAGCTGTATTCCCTCCCTCCCTCTGACCTCCACCAAAACAAATTAGCTTTTGGTTTAACAGTCTCTGGTGAGGAGCTTCTCTAAGTTTAACTTGGCTGGTGCTCACACGACACACAGTCCATTGCCTGGACTGTGCTCAAAGACTTTCTGGCATGGAAGGTCCTGCATAAGATTGGAGTGCTCACAGAGGCTCCAAGAATCCAAGGGCTCCCCCATGCCGCCATAAGGTCCCAGAAAAGGTTTTTAGTGAGAGAATGGAGCCAAAAATGTAATAGAATGAAGGTGGTATATATGTGCACACGCACACATAATACAATACATTAGTGTGGTTAACAGAAAGAAAATTGGTTCAGTAATCATAGAACCATAAAAGTGAGGCAAAGTCAAGAAAAATGAGCTGAGAGTAAAGATCAGTGCTGTTGTGGAAAGGATGATGTAAGAGAAGGTGAAAAGTCTTAGAAGGGCAGTGCCTTGAGTGCTGATTCTACCACTTACACACTGTATGATCTTGAGCAGATTCCTTTTCCTATTGGGTCTCAGTTTCCTTATTTGTAGAGAGAGAGGATATTTAAGGTTCTTTGCAGCTGTAGCACTCTATGAAATTAGTTCTGCAGCTCAAAAGAGAATCATATTCCCAGAGCTAGCAGCAGATTTTCCAAACATCAAATCTTTTATTTTTTTTTATAAAAGAAAATTAATCTCCTAAGCCATGGTTCTGACTTCACATCTGTTGAAATGCCTGGAATACTGTACAGTGAATTCCAACTCTGGTGTGTTCAATGGAGGAATCTGTCACAGGTGGTAATTATTATGACCTTCAGATCTCCAAGGGAAGGGCTTTAAAAAAAAAACACAAATAAACTGTAACCAAGGCTTTTTTGTATAATGAAGTAAAGAAATGATTTATGTTCAGATATAATAAAGACAGTATTAGACGATAATTAAAAGGTTTGTTTCCACAATGAGCTTGGACTAAGTCCATGGTAGTCTTGAGTCTTGGACCCAAATAGACCGTCATTGAAAAGCAGAAAGATCACTAGATTTTGGAGCTAAATGTGACTTGGATTCAAATTTTAGTTCAATTATTGACTACTTTAAAATGTTTTCTAGCTCCATGGGCAAGTAACTTAGCCTCTGTGTTCCAAATAATTTTTTATGTCTCATCTTTGAAGCCTTCAAGAGGATGATGACAATATTTTACATATTTCACTAGTAGAACACCAGAGTTGAATCAGAAAATATGGATGCTAATTCTAATATTGCTATAAATTCACATATATCATTTAGTAAATGCCTACTACATGTTGTTACATGCTGAGTACACAAAGTCAAAAGAAAAAAATTTTTCCTGCCCTGTTTACATTTGACCTGGGGAGAACACAATGTTGAATGAAGGAAAACCCATTTATTAAGCACTATTTTCCAAGTACTATGCTAAACATTGAGAATATAGAGAAGTAAAGACAATTCCTGACCTTGAGGAGTTTACATTCTAACAGAGAAGGAAATATAGATAGCCCAAGGAGAGAAAATTTTTGTCTAGGGCATAACAGGATGGTTTGTTGGTTCACCATTCAACTAGCATGAATTCTCTAGAAACAATAGCAGTATTGATTTGAGTATTATGCCCAGATCAAAAGATTTAAAAGGTTCATGAGGTTGAAGAACTGTGAGGAATATGAAATCAGCAAGGCAGATGTGACGACCTGGGAGGGAGATTAGATGTCATATGAAGATATTTAACTATCTGCAGGTAGTTCAGGAGCAGAATAGAGAAATTGTTGGACTTAAGATCAGGACACTCCCATTGCTTTGTTCTTTGTGAATTCAAATCAACAGTAAATTGATAGATGAAGGAAATAAAATAAGCACAATATATCTGAATTTCAGTAAAGCATTTGACAAAATCTCTCCAAATATTTTGGAGATAAGATGAAATGATATTTGAACAGTTTAGTCAGAACTGACAATGACTAGATTTCAAAATTGTTGATTCTGGTCAACTTGATCTCTTTGATTTCTGTTTTAGTCACACTGTTATATTCTCTGACCTAATTAATCTAATTAGCATTAGTTGTGTCCAATTCTTTGTGACTGCACTTAGATTTTCTTGATAAAGATACTGAAATAGTTTGCCATTTCCTTCTCCAGCTCACTTTTCAGATGAGGATATTGTGGCAAACACAGTTAAGTGATTTGCTCAAGGTCACACAGCTGTTAAGTGTCCGAGGCTGGATTTGAACTCAGGAAAAGGATTCTTCCTAATGCTAGGTCTGGCGCATTATCCACTGCAACATCTAGCTGCTCCTAAACAACACAATTGCATTTTTTCATGTGAAAACTGATTTTAAAAAAAAGTAGCACAAATGCAGTGGATATAGGATTTTATTTTTCAAGGATTTATCAGTCACAAAGTTTCATTTATCACATACACACATATATATACACAGATTCTTAACATGATAGAAAAGAGCACAGGATTTAGTCACAAAATCTGATTTTTATAGTTTTAATATCCACAATCTGAATGTTCTTAATCAAGTCATTTAACATGTATTTCAGTTTCTTTTACTATAGATGAGAGGTATGAAGTCTTTTAAGTGTTCTTCCATCTCTAAATCCTACAACAACCTATGATAATTATCTAGTTAAGTAACAGGATGATCGAGGGAAAAAAAAACACCTTCAACTTGGAGTCAGAAAACCTGGTTTCAAATTCAACATCTTATTAGTCATATGACCTTAGGAAATCACTTTTTATGTACACATGCCTAAACCTCTTAGGCTTAAAGATCTAGAAAGCCTAGAATAGCTGGCCAACAAAAGTCAACCTCGTTTTAATAATTGTATGACTGCCTCTCAATTTTTCATCATAAGAGAAGAACTAATGATTAGGAATTAAGATAGATGTCTTAAGACAGACCTGTTTTGGCAGAAATACTTTTGTGTGTGCTAAAGACTTAAAGTTAATGTTTACAGCAAGCAAATAGAGTTTTTTGCTTATGCTTCTTTATAAATTATTTAAGCCCAAAATATCCCTGAAAATGACACATGAAATATTTAAATATTATTTAAAACTATTGAATGGACTGCCTGTCTCAGAAAGTTTTGAGTTTTTCCTCCATGAAGGTCATACTAAATAGGAAGGTCAAATGTATTAGCAGGGATGGGGTAGACTGGGCTCCTAAGAAAGTACAGGTTAGACTAGGTGACAGCTGACATTTACTCCATCTCTGAAATTATATTTAAGCCATCAGTTCTTCATCTATAAAAACAGGCATAATAATACTTGAATTCCTAACTTCACAGTATACAATGAGATAATGTCTACAAATCTCTTTTAAAACTATAAAACTATATAAATTTGTGAGTTCTTTTTATTACCCTGACTCACACATGCCTACCCAATTCATGAATGCAGAGAGTTGCCAATTGCCGATAATGGCCAGCCCCTGATAAAAGTCAATTCAAATTTAGTCAATAAATATTTATGTACCTCTCATGTGCCAGGCATTGTGCTAAGTAATGGGGATACACAGAAAAGCAAAAGGTGATTCCTTTTCATTAGAAGGTAACAGTCTAATACAGCAGACAACAGGCAAACAGCTATTTATAAACCAGATATTTACAGGATAAATTGGAGATAATTTTAAAGGGAAGACATTAAGAGAATTAGGAATGGCTTCTTGTAGAAGATGGAATTTAATCTGGAACCCGAAAGAAGCCAGGGAAAGCAGGAGATGGAGGTGAAGTGGGAAAGAAGTCCAAAAATGCCTAGAATCAAGAGGCAGAATGACATGTATGAGGAATAGTTAGGAAACCAGAGTAACTGGATTATAAAGTACAGAGAAAGGATTAAAATGTAAAAAAGACTAAAAAGGTAGGAATAAGTCAGATAATGAGATTTAGAAGCCAAAAGGATTTTGTGTTTGATTCTGGAGGAAATAAGGAGCCAGTGGGTTTTATTGATTAAGCAGGGGTAACATGTTGAAACCTATGCTTTAATAAAATTAACGCTATAACCTAGTGTTAACTGGACTTGAGTGGACTTGATCAGCAGGTATTGTTATAGTTGAAAGGTAATGAGGGCCTGTACCACAATGGTTGCAGTGACAAAGGAGGTAAAGTAGTATACAAGAGAAATACAGCTAAGGGATAGACTGACTTGATATAGATTTGGTGGTTGTAAGTGAGGACTTAAGGATGACATCTAGATTGCCAAACTGGATGAGTCTGAGGATGGGGATGTCCTTAGTAGTAATAAGGAAGTTAAGAAGTGAAGGGTTGAGGGAGAAAATAAAGAAGTTGAGTTTAAAATTAAAACAAGTTTTAATGTTGAGTTTAAATCGTATACAAAATATCCAGTTCAAGATGTATAATCTTGACTGTTGAAGCTTCCAGACTGGAGATAAAAAGACATGTTAGGGCTTGACAAGTAGATCTGAGAATCATCTGAGATAATTGAATTCATGAGAGCTGATGGGATCACCAAAGGAAATGGTGTAGAAGAAGGAATATGAATTAGGATATGCATGTTAATATGCATGACCTAGATGAAAAACCAGAAAATGGTATTGAGCAATGATCAGATAATTAGGAGAAAGTACTTTCACAAAAATCTAGAAAGAATTTAGGAGAAGGGGGTGATAACATCAAAGTTTGCAAAGACTCAAAAAGGATGAGAAAAAGACAATAGATTTAGCAAACAATAATTTTAAAGAGAGCAGTTTCAGTTGAATGATGAGATCAGAAGCCTGTAGAAAGTTAAGAGATTGAAAAGAAAGGAAATGGAGGTACATAATATAAACGACCTTCTCAAGAAATGGAGATTGGTAGAATGCCAGAAGGAAAACTTGAGCCAATCACTGCTTCCCCTCACTCTGAGCCTCAGTCATTTCTTTTCTTTTCACTTTTATTCCCAGACTACTAAGAGTTTCTTTTTCCCCAAAACCAGAGAACCTTTTTATCCAGGTGAAATCTAGTTTAGATCTAGAAATTTAGTCCAACCTGGTTTATATAAGAGAAAACAAAAGCCTGGAGAGATTAAGTAGTGTGTTCATAGAATGGTGATGGTAATCTAGTTTACAAGCTATTCATGAGCAAAAGGTCTGAGAGTTTTCATGAATTATAAAACCAATGAGAGTCAGGGATATAATATCACTTCCCAAAATGGAATAAAGTACCTCAAGGGTTTAAAACAATGGAAATTAAGAAAGAAAGGAAACCTAGTATCCAAAATCCTAACACATCTGGAATACTATGTTCAATTGAGACATTAAAATCTTTGTCAACTATGGGCTTTTTGTTGTTCAGAAATGTCCTATCTTTGTGATCCCATTTGAGGTGTTCTTGGCAAAGAGACTGGAATGGTTTGCCATTTCCTTCTCCAGCTACTTGAAGACATCATGTCAAAGGGAGAATTTGGCTCTATTTAGACTCAGAGGGGAGAACTAGGACCACTGGGATTGTGTTTCCCTTCAGATCAGATCTTATGCAGATTGGTCTAGGTGAGCTCTAAGGTCCCTTTGTGAAACTCTGAAATTCTATGAAATATGTTTGTGTATGTGTGTGTGCGCGTTTATTTATATAAACAGATATTTGCTTATGTATGGATATATCCATATGTAGATACATGAATTATATACATACTAACATGCACATGTATGTATATATACATATATAAATATAAACATTTGCATATGTATGCATATATATATATATACACACATGGGAGGAACTAACCAAAAATCAAAAAATGAATACACACATAAACACACATCCTACGGGCTTTGATATGTGTTGTTTAAATGCTTTTTTTGTGTGAAATACAGGTGGATATGACTAAGCTTTTTTGTGTGAAATACAGGTGGATATGACTAAGCTTGTAGCTGGGAGAATATAGTATCTAGCAAATCTAGCCCTAGAGGCATAGCTAATGATGAGAGAATAAGAGACTGGAGCAGTATATTAGAATGTGGATTGGTCATAAGAGCAGTGGTAAGAACTGATAATGAAGTTTGCACCTTCAAGAACCCACTTTTTAAAATTTCATTTTAAATAGAGTATACTTTTTATTGAGGGCTCAGGATTATTGTCCTTGACCTAAGTCATATGTTTGCTGTGAAATGATGTCTCTTAATAACTAACTTAATAACTAACTATTTAAGTTATCACCCGAAATGACCACAAGTTCACTTTACACATGTGGGAAAGGAACTAAGGGTACATTCCACTATTCTTTGAATAAAATAAAGTGTTTGGACCTTGTAGCAACTCTTCACATGGCCTTTTAAATTCAGATTCATGGCTGCCTTTTGAAGGACCAAAGTTGTTGAAAAATCTAACTTCCAGATAATGAGAATGTTTCTATACCATTTTATGAGACATCTTTAACTGGATTGCTTTTTTTTTTTACTGAGATAGGAATTTAAGACTATTGAGGAATACTCTTTAAAATTTCATTGTTATATTTCATTATTAGCTACTTCTTAGTCACTGTATTGAAAGTTGTTCTACTGTTGGGAATTTTTGTTATTTTTTTCTGACTTGTAAAACTTCATCCAGTCAGCAAAAATAAATAAAATAAAATAAAAACATAACACTCTTTTTTTTTTTTCTGCTTTTCTTTCAGGGACGATGCATCAATTTCACTCGAGTAAAGAACCAACCACCTGCCAAGTATCCACTGAACAATGCCTATCGACCCCCTTCTCTGCCTCCTGCCCCCATTTATACTCCCCCACCTCCTGCTCCCCTCTCAACTCCCCCACCCCCTAGCTCTCCCACCCCACCAACACCAAACCCACCTTCCATACTTCCCCCGCCCCCTCATGCCCCACCGCCAAACCGAGTGCCACCCCCCTCTCGCCCCCCACCTCGGCCTTCTATCTAGAATCCAGAATTCATCCTTTCAGTTCTCAGATGCCTTGGGGACAAAAGCCCCTCTGCAGTATTATAGCATACACTTTAAAGTCAAAGAGGGCTTTCCCCCCAATGGGTGGCAATCAAAAAAATCACATACATACTTTTTTAAAATTCAGAAGCAATAATAAACTGATAACTTCAGGGTCAGCCAAAAGCCAAAGAGAAAATTTAAAGTGCCTTTTAAAAAGCAAGCTGGCAGAGTGACAATAAAAAGAATGTTGTTATCTAATCTTCACCTCTGGAAGGAGGCCATTATGAGATTCCCCTCACCCCACCCCCAGAGTCAGAAGAGAATTAGCATGTTCTTCTAATTATCAGGATGTAATCCTATATTTCATGGACTCATTCACTGTATTTCAATGGCCTAAATGGGAATAGATCCCATGGAGACTCACAAGGAAGTCATTTCCTCAAAAATGAAATGTGACATGTGATTAGAAACCATATTCCTGGAATTCTCAATGAGTTCTTCCCAACTCTACTGCACCCCATGCCTACTTTAGCCTTGAGACTTCAGGAATTAAATAATCATTTGACTCTTGCAGAGTTGTAACACATCTTCTCAATCAAAGCAGGGTTTTGTTTTTGTTTTATATTGATTTCTAGCAAGAATCAGTAGGCATAGAAGTTTGAAACTCCATTAGTGGGTATCTGAGAAGTGTACCCTCAAAGAGGCATCAGACCAGAAGAGTTACAATGAAGTGGAAGCAAGTGTTTGTTGATAAGAGTTGGATATGTTACTTTGTAGAAGTGGAAATTAAATTTAAAGTGTCGTTCAGAGGAGAATCAGCATGTGTATAAAAGGGGAACAAGTAGCTTCAAAAATAGAATGAACCCCAGAATGGTAGAGCTGCAAGAGACCAAATTCTTCATTTTACATATAAGGAAACTGAGGCTTACAAAAGTTCAGTAACTTTTCCAAGTCACATAGATACTAAATATAGATAATAAGCCAAGAGTCAGATCCAGGTCCTCTTGATTGTAAATCCAGTGCTTTTTCCATTTAAATAGACTTTGTACATGGCCAAGAAATTACTCAGGAAAGGGATCAACCATTTCAATTGCATTGAAAAAGTTCTTCTCAAGACCTGTGGCTCATGAGGAATTAGGAATACCCCAACTTTCAATCAAATAGCTCCTCTTTCTTAGCCCTAATAATTTAACAACTTTCATTTATGTCCAGAATCACAGGTTAGCTAGGCTTGCAGAGATGTGTGGCATGAAAAAATAATCCATTTTGAATTTATTTTCACAAATTGAAATTATCTTCCCAAAAGGTAATCATTAGGACTGGTTCCCATAATACCATCAATTTTTTAAAGTTTTCATTTCAGAGCTGGGATTTAAACTGAACCTTTAATTTATAAATGATTACAGGGTAGGTTTGGGGGAAGTAGAGGGGTAGGATAGAAGAAGAGGCATGGGGGATGTTTGCTGTTGGAAAAGGATTATTCCCAAGCCCTTTGAGTAATATGAATACTATGAAAGTGTTTTATGTATATATATATATATATATATATATATATATATATATATATATATATTTCTTTTCTAGTGTCCAAGATAATCACATCCATTCATTATCTGTTAGCCAAGGTGAGGTCAGGCCAGATGTGCTATGTAGAAGTAGGTCAGTAAGGAATGCACTGCCTGCAATTTCACAAACAGGCCTTGGGCCCACCCAGCTCTATGGCCTAACCTAGAAAGGGCTATAAGTTAACTTTATGAACATCTGCCTTCGTTACACAATGCCAGAAGTCAGGATAGCTCCCATTGATATTCCTTCCCCCTACCCAATTTTCCTTCTCTTTTCCTCCAGGCTGAGATTATTACATAATTATACTTAGGCATTTTAATGTGAGGAGGACACATCTTTTCAAAATAACTCTAACCTCAAATAATTTACTGTGATAGCTGAAATTCCTACTATTCACTTCTTTTGGTACCATAATATTACCTGGGAATTTCACATTAAAAATTTGACTTAGATTAGCTAAGAATCCATTATTTCACTGGGGAATGTGGAATTTGTAATCTACCTGATGTATAGTAATTAAGTCCTAAGAACTACCCAAAGTACATAGAGATTAAGTGACTTTCCTGGGGCTAGATAACTGCTAAATCAAAATTTCATGTAGCTATTAAGTCAGTGAATTGAACTAAAGTGTTCTTGATTCTAAACCCAATATGCATTCCAATATATTGCGTCTGTTGTTTGAACTAATATATCAAATTATACTCACAATCCTAAAAAGTCATCTAACCCCCATGTTTTACAAAAGTAATCTTCCCAATTTTGCCTAGAGCTAGCCCTGCCTCTTTGGAAATCATAGAATATCAGTTCTAAAAGGGACTTCAGAGCAGAAACTAAAGACTATCAGAGCTAGAACTTGAAATTCAGTATCAGAAGTGAAAAGAACCTTAGAAATGATTAACCCAAATTCCTCCACAGTTGAAAACTGAAGCCCAGAAAGGGGTCATGGTTTATCTAAAAAGAGAGTGAAAGTCAAGATCTATTGTCTACTCACTCCTATCCCAGGACCCCTGCTATGACACCATGCTGCCATATACCCTACAAGGAATTTTTCAGGATTTCCTTTACCACAGGTTTCAAAACGTTTGGCAGATTGTTTTTCCCCTTTCCCATTTCCAGAGCAAACTTCGCCTTCTGCTTTTTATAAACATCATTTTGGAAGCCAGACGTTCCAATGCTAGCCACAGTGATATCACTGAACACTGGATCTCACATATCAGCTGTCATATTTTGTAGGAAAGGAAACCTCTCAAGGACTCCCAAGCCCTTGAGGTTGAAGATAATCAGCCCCATCAAACTGTTTTGTCTGCTGGCAGCACAGAACAGTATCTTTTCCCATCACCCAAGTGGTAGTGGTCCCTGCCACAGCAGTAGCAAACACTTCTCTTCTTCTTCAATGGGCTGCCTAGTACAACCCTTCTAGTATTGGTGCTAGAGATTTCAGAAGTAGGGATAATGCCCTTCCTCAAAAGCATGTTTCCCCTGATCTATGTCAGCCATCTTTTTTGGTGTACCAAAGTGCACAGTATTTGTGCTGTGGGAATGTGGAATAATCAGTCTCACAAAGGATTGTCAGTGTTTGTTCTTCAAATGTGAAATTAAAAAAAAACAACTTTGTGAAAATGACCTTCCTCCAAAAAAATAATAAATAATGTAGCAATGATGTCACATGATGTCCCCAGTCATTCAGAATGGCTGGGTGTGGGGAATGGGAATTTATATACACTGTAGTGATTGAACCTGTGTTTTAAAAAGCTATTAAATACAGAAAAGTCATCAACCATTTTGTAAAACCTGTCAGGACATACTAGAATCAGCATTTCTATATGAAAGAAGCAAAGGATATACAATTATGATCATGAAAATAAACAAAATGATTTTCAAAGCCCATGTTGGAGTCCAGTTCCAAATTCATGTTGTATATATTCTTAATGCATGCTTACCATATGTTAGATGGAAGCATTTCCTATCCAATGTGGATAAAGAGAACGGTTGTAGTAAATTATTATAAAGTCAGTGATATTTCACGGCAGGTACCAAGCTGTGCTTGTTTGTTGTCTCATGATTGTATTGCTTTTTTTATATAAATGTACAAATATTTACTAAAGGGACGAGAACCTATTTTGCATAATATTAATTGGGATGGACTGTTAGTCCCAATCTGCCTTTAACAAGTCAAACTAGCTTGTGTGTAGCCTGGGATTTAGGGATATCAACATGTGTCATAATCACATACCAGCTTTACCACCTAAAAGTCCTCAAACTTTTTAAATAGGAGGCCAGTTCACTGTCCCTCAGACTATTGGAGTGCCGGACAATGGTAAAAACAAAAACTTTGTTTTGTGGGCCTTTAAATAAACTTCATGGCCCTGGGTGAGGGGGATAAACGTCCTCAGCTGCCGCATCTGGCCCGCCAGATGCCCGCAGACGTACTTTGAGGACCCCTGTAATTAAGTCATAAGGGCTTGAATAGATAAATGGAAGGGTTAAGATTAGGTTACCTAGGAAGGTATTCTGACCAGAATTCACTAACTTAGAAATATTCCTAAAATGAACACTAATGATCTCCTATGCACAAGGAAAACACAAATATGCAGCACTTAGCAAAGTGCCTGGCAACAAATAATCGTTATTTGATACACTAACACTGCAGATTTAATAAATTAATATCATGTAAATCAGGTTGAACTAGCTCATGTACTATATACATAGATATGTCCAATAAAATCCTATTTATCCAGAATGGTTGGGGAAGAGGTATTCTGATTAATTGAACATTCTAGTTAAACTGAATGTAACTGTATATACCATATGTGCATTATCAATTTTCAAAGAATTAGAATATTATAAAATACAACTAACACTAAACTATGCTGAACATATTTCATCCTTCCTTGGTTACTAATAAGGAATTTCAGAAACTTTTAGTGCCTCAAGTTCATTGTTATAAACATCCATTATCTTTGTACAATACTGTAGATGTAGAAGATATGAGATATTGGGTAGAATCTGTACTATGACATGCTCTAGAAGGTGCTTTTTAATAATTCCCAAATGTCATTCTGTTTATCATTTGTCTCTTTTTCATACACATAGAGTACAGATGATGCTAATATATAAACTCCAGAGCATCATGGCTGGGCTGCCTTTCTAAAAATATAATCTCTGTAGCAAAGACCAAAGCAGCCTTCTCCCAAATTGTCCCAACCCCTTAGCTAAAATGTTTCACTGATTTCTTTACTGTTCTTTGTCTTTTACTTTTGCAATAATCAAAGTCTTCCCAATTTCTGCATTTGTCACTTTATCAATGTCAATACCAGCTTCCTGATGAATCTTTCCTTGATACACATATCCAGAAAAAAAGTGATATTATTCTCCTTAAATTTCCCATAGCACTTTGTCTAGGCCTCTTTTTTGCACTTCCTCCTTATGTATCATAGTTATTTGAATAAATATCTTTATTGTCTCCAAGCAACTAGGTAGTACAGTGAATAGAGCACTGGGTCTTGATATCAGAAAGATCTGAGTTCAAATCCAGCCTCAGACACTTACTAGCTGTATGACTCTAGGCAAGTCACCTAAACCCTGTTTGCCTCTGTTTCCTCATCTGTCAAATGAGCTGGAGAAGGAAGTGGCACACCACTCCAGTATCTTTGCCAAAAAAAAAAAAACCCAAAACCCAAATAGAGTCATGAAGAGTCAAAAATGACTGAACAATAAACTCTACTGCCTCTCCCCTTTTAGATTGTGAGCTCCTTAGGAGCAGGACCTGTTTTCATCTATCTTGTACTCCTAGCACTGAGCACAGTGCCTTGTACATAGTAGGCACTTAATAAATGTTTGTTGGATATGTTGTTGAATTAAATTTATTTGGAGGGAAGACAGGATATCTTCATTTCAAGACTTTATGCTGATTCATTTTAATAAGCTCTGCAAAATCATCTCGGTGAATAGAAAATGTCCTACAAATACAAAATTGGGCCAAAGTCATCTCCAAATCCTCATGAATGCCTCACTTATCATAGAAGTCAAGGCATGCTATTATTTTCAATGGAAAAATTCTAGAAACTTTCCAAGAAAATATGGGAGTAAAGTAAAGATGCTCTTCTCATTATTATGTGACATGATTCTAAAAATGTTAGTCATAACAATAAATCAAAAAAAAGTGAAAGTGAAGAAGACAAAATGTTCTCTATTTTCAGATTATATGATGGTTTGCCTTATTTTTAAAAATATCTTAGAATTAACAAAGAAATGAATTATGACAATAGTTTCAGTAAAGAAGCAGAATATAAAATAAATCAACAAAAATTGTTGTCACTTCTATGTGGCAATAATAAAATCCAGAAGGAAATAATAAAAAGAGAAATCACAATCAAAATAATTCATAAACTTATAGTCAACCTAAGAAGACATAAAATACAATTATAAAATACTCTTTAAAGAAATAATATCATAATTAGAGGGGCATTCATTGCTCAAGTTTGTGTTACAATAACATAAAAAAGTTATAGTATTTTAATGAGTGTACAAATTTAGTACTAAACAAATCACACTATCAATAGAATATCTTAAAGAGCTAGAAAAAACAATAAAATCCATTTAGAAGAATTAAAGGTTGAATATTTAAAGTGAAATTACTGGAGAAAAAGGTAGAAATGAAAGAATAATATATGAAGATCTAAAATCATGTTACAAAGCAATACTCATCAAAAATTATTTGATACTATTTATGTAATGAGAAGTAGAAGAGCCTAGATTAGCAAGAATCATAAATAATCAAAGTTAGTGTTACAAAAATAATGGTTATTTTCTTTTTTTGTTTTTAACCTAGATTTCAACAAATCCAAGAAAATAATTTACTTAAATAAGAAATCCCCCCATTTTCAAAGAACTACTGAGAAAATTAGAAAACACTTTGGTAGAAATTAGGTTTAAATCAACATGTTATATACCATAATAAAGTAAAAATTAATACTTTATTTTCTAAATACAAAAGGCCACACAATTAAGAACAATTGGAAGAGAATGAAATCAGGGATCTTTCACAACCATGACTATAAATGGCAGAATTCTTAATCAAATAAATGATAGGGAAGATTATAAAAGACATAGTAGATAGTTTTGATTTCCAAATATTGGCACCATTCAATCAAAGGATTATGACTTATCCTAGAAGAGTGAAAAAGTTGAAATAGAATCATTAAGTGATTTATTTCATGATCAGCAAGAATCCATCTCCAAAGTTCATATCTCCTTGGCAAATCCTAAGGGTTACTATATATTATATATGTCTAAAATGTTAGCACAAATTGGTCCAGAGGGGAAAAGAAGATGCTCAATGAGACCATATTAATATTTTGATATAACCATTACAATTTATTTTGGAATTGTATTTACCTGGAAAATCATGTTCAGAATGAAAGAATAACCTAATAGCACAAGTAAATATGATGACCAAATTTGTCAAAAGACCCTTACGAGTGTAGGTGTACAAAGATCATAGGCCAAGTGTTCCAGACACACCCACCCCATATTGGGGGGAATTCTACTGAGTCTTTAAAGAACAACTAATTCAATACTATATAAACTATCCTGAAAAATAGGGGAAGAAGGAATCCTATCAAATTCCTTTTATGATACTGACATAGGAGGGCCATAACAGAGAAAGAAAATTATAAATTAATTTCCCTAAAGAATGTTGATGCAAAAATCTTGAATACGATGTTAGCCAAAAAAACATTACAGTGAATTATCACTAGGATAATACACCATGACCAAGTGGAATTTACCACCATTGCAGGGCTGGTTCAATATCAGAAAAATTAATAGCATAATTGATCATATCAATAATCAAATTAACAAAAATAATATTATCTCAATAGATGCAGAAAAATAATTTGACAAAATACAACACCCATTCCTATTTTTAAAAAAAAAACACTAGAAGGCATGAGAATAAATTGAGTTTTCCTTAAAATGGTGAGTAGCATTTATTTAAAACCATTAGCAAGCATTATATATCATAAACTAGGAGCTTTTCTAAGAGCTGATCCAAATAAGATCAAGAGTGAAACAAGGTTTTGTTATGAGCCAGAACCTGAAACAAGGTGTTAAGTCACTAGAATTGATAGAAACAATGCTTAAGTTTACACCTTTAAGAGTTCACATATTAGCTCACATATTAGAGTTCACAAGTTTGGGAGATTCACAAGTCAGAAACCCACAATCCCACTCTCTCCTTTGGGTTCACACCTTTAAGAGATCATATATAAAAAGCTCTTAGAGCTTCAGTCAAGAGACTTGAAGAGATTGAGAAGTGAGGAGACAGTGGAGGAGATTGAGAAGCCAGGAGATGGAGTTGAGCTAGAGGCAGAAGCTGGAAGAGCTAAAAGACAAGCTGCAAGAACTCTTGGAACCAAGGAAGGAGATAGGCCTCTAAAAAAATTAACCAGGCTATTTTTGAAGAGACAATAAAGGACTGTACTTTAATCCCTGGCTGCATTTGAGGTGATTATTGATCTGAGCTGAAACTAAGGCTGCCTCCAGAAACCTCCCCAAGAAACCTGCTCCCAGAGAACCATCATATATTAGAGAAAAGAACACCACAAGGTTTTCTTTTATCACCACTATTATTCAATATTGTACTAGAAAGGTAGCTTTAGCAATAAGAGAAGAAAAAAATTGAAGGAATTAGAGTAAGTAATGGGGAAACAAAATGATCATTCTTTGCAAATGATATGATAGTATATTTAGGGAATCCTAGAGAATTAACTAAAAAACTGCTAGAAACAATTAACAATTTTAGCAAAGTTGCAGGAGATAAAATAAGCCCACATAAGTCATTAGCATTTATATATGCTACCAACAGCCCAGCAGCAAGAGATAGAAAGAGAAATCTTATTTAAAATAACTATAGATAATATAATATTTGGGAATATTTTGTCTGCTTTGTCCTGTCAAGACAAAGCCAGAAACTATATGAACACAATTACAAAACACTTTTCACAATCAAGTTAGATCTAAATGACTGGAAAAATATCAAGTGCTTATGAATTGGCTCAAGAATAAATAATATAATAGAAATGACAATTCTACCTAAATTAATCTACTTATTCAGTGCCATACCAATCAAACTGCCAAGAAATTACTTTATAGAGCTAGAAAAAATAATAGCAAATTCATCTGGAAAAACAAAAGATTAAGAATTTCAAGGTAACTAATGAAAAAAAAAAAAGTAAAATGAAGGTGGCCTAGCTATACCAGACCTAAAACTATATTATAAACAGCAATCATCAAAACCATTAGGTACTGAATAAGAAACAGACTAGTCAATCATTGAAATAGGTTAGGTTCACAAGGCCAATAGTCAATGACTATAGTAATCTAGTGTTTGATAAACCCACAGACTTTTGGGATAAGAACTCCTATTTGACAAAAATTGTTATGAAAACTGGAAAATAGTATATCAGAAACTAGGCAGTGACAAATACAATACAGTGACTCTACACCAAGATAAAATTGAAATTGGTTCATAATTTATACATAAAGGGATAAGCAAATTAGTAGAACAAGGGATAGTGATCTCTAAGATCTGTGGAGAAGGCAGGATTTTATGGCCAAAGAAGAACTAGAGAACATTATGAAATGTGAAATGGATAATTTTAATTACATTAAATGAAAAAGTTTTTGCAAAAACAAAATCAATGCATCCAAGATTAGAAGGAAAGCCGAAAGCTTGGAAACAACTTTTACAGCCAGTGTTTCTGATAAAGGTCTCATTTCTAAAATATATAGAAAATTGACTCAAATTTATAAAAATAAAAGTCATTCCCCAATTAATAAATGGTCAAAGGATATGAACAGACAATTTTAAGACAAAGAATTCAGCAATTGTCATCATATACTAGGGAATTGGCAAGTATCATAAAAGACAAAAATAGTCATCTAGTTATTTTGACATGGCATAGATATCAATTCATTAGCTAGACTACCTATTAATTGGTTATCCCTCACTCTCACAATATGATTGGTCCATTTTTTTCCTTCTGGTAATACAACTTTCTTTATAAAAACTTTCATTCTGAACTAAATCATCAACAAATAGAAACATTTCAAACAAAAGATCAAGAAAGAAAATACACTTTACAATAGTTCTCTTGGGCAATTCTTCATTTATAATATATGGTAGGCTGCTCAGACCCAACATATACTTTTAAATTGTCTACCAGCACTCTTTGGGCAAACTTAAATATCAGTTCTTTGCAGATTGCCATTCTATGACTTACAGACATTTTTCGGCTTACAGACGCTTATAGACAAAATAATATTATTATCAATAAGAAATATCTGTGGTTCTAAAGAGAAGCTTTCAATCATTAAAAGTACAGCTTCATTTCTCAAAAACAAAGTAGACCATTCTCCTCTGCTTCCTGTTCCATTTCACTGTTCATTTGCAATTTCTGTCCAATATACATGTCCTGATGCATCTGAATTATGAGAGTTCTACCCAGCTCTCTGACACAATTTGGTTTGGCCAGCTGCATATCATAATTAGAATTATAGACAATTTTTATACATCTGAATGAAAAGTTCAAGTATAAGCAATTTTCAGGCTTGTAGATTCCTACTCAAGTAAATACCTTCTTGATTAGCAGCACTAGCTAGCCATCCCTTCTGGCCTATGTTTTTTTTTCCCTTTGAAACATTATACAATTGTCATTTTCACATTGCAACTTCCCCCATTGCAGTTTCAATATATATCATGGTCAGCATAAGAAATTAAATGGTAATTTGGGGGAAGTTTTGTAGAAGCCACAGATAACACAAAAAAAAATTTAGAAATTCAGAAACACATAAAATATATTTTTGTATTGTATTATTATCAACCCAAATTTTACAGTAAAAAGCCCCATAAAAGAAAAAGAAAAAATCAGACTTTTTCTCTGGAAGAAAACAAGGGCCAAAATATTGTACATAGATTTTCCAGAGCTGGGGGTACTGCACCTTTAAACCCTGGTGATGTGGAAGGATCATGGTATAATTCCACTGCAAAATTCTAAGCATAAATTACAATTTACCCAAGTTTTTCAGAAGCTGGCTCCTGCATACCTTTACAATACAACATCTTATTACCCTCTATGCACTCTACAAACCAACTACATGGCCTGCTTTCTATTTCATATCCACAACAAACCACCTCTTAAACCTTAAAGCATTATAGAAATATGAGTTATTATTACTATGCTAAGTAAGCATCTGTCTAGAACTATCTCAGAGAAAGGGTGTGTTGAAATGTAAAGGATAACTGCCAAGTTCATTTTGCTTCAAGGAAAAGGAAAAGAAGCCATTTGTTTCACAGAGAAAAATAACCACATTTCATAGTCAGCCATGACTCACTCCTAATCCCCTCCTCACTACATATGTAATATTAGAGCATATTATTAAAGAAATTGTTCCAACCATTCTGGAAAGCAATCTGGAACTATGCCCAAAGGACTATAAAACTGTGTATACCTTTTGACCCAGCAGTGCCATTACTGGGTCTGCATCCCAAGGATATTATAAAAGAAGGAAAAAGACCCACATGTGCAAAAATGTTTGTAGGAGCTCTTTTTGTGGTATCAAAGAAATGAAAAATAAATAGATGCCCATCAATTGCAGGATGGTTGAAAAAGTCATAGTATATGAAGATAATGGAATATTATTCTTCTATAAAAATTATAAACAAACTGATTTTACAAAGACTTGGAAAGATTTACATGAACTGATGCTGAGCAAAACAAGCAGAACCAGGGATACATTGTATGAAACCATGAAATAACAACAAGTTGCATGACCAACTATGAAAGACTGGTTCAGTGATTCAAAGCAATATGCCATCTGCATCCAGAAAAAAAAAAAAAACTATTGAGTATAAATCAATACATATGCTATGTTCACTTATTTTTTCAGGTTTTTTTCTCTTTCATGGTTTTTCCCTTTTGTTCTGATTTTTCTGACCCAACATGATTCATAAAGCATATTAAGAATAAAAATGTATATTAAAAATAAATAAATTTTAAAAATAAATAATCAAGCATCCAAAAAACAAAAGAAATTGTTAGTGAACTTTAGAAAAAGAAATGGGATGTTGAGAATTGTTATCAGGGTAGCTAGGTGGCACAATGGATAGAGCATCAGCCCTGAAGTCAGGAGGACCTGAGTTCAAATCTGGCCTCAGACACTTAATACTTCCTACCTGTGTGACCCTAGGCAAGTCACTTAATCCCAATTGCCTCAGCAAAAGAGAAACAGAGAAAGAGAGAATTGTTATCAAGAAGACAAGACTACTTGGTGAGCAGATGTTGGGGGGGAGGGTAATCTAGATCTAAGAGTGATATAAGCCAGCTAACAATGAAATCTCTAGAAAACAGAAAAGCAGTTATTTTTCTGAAAACAAATATGGAAAAATAGCAGGAATTTCCAGATCATACACTGTCTGTTGCAACCTTGAAAATTAGGATATTTAGTACAATTGAAGCCTCTGTGCCTCTCTTCTCAGCCCCTCCCTGTTTTTATAGTCCCCTAATACCTTATGTTTCTGTCATATAATTGGCAAAATCTTGGACATCATGTACCAGGGAGTTGTCAGGTGAAGAATCAAGGCAAAAAAGCCTCTTGTTCTATTTGTCCTCTCTTGCTCTTGCTCTATTTGTCCCCTCTTGCTATTTTTTTATCCTTGTCCATGCCAGCAAATCAAGACAAGTCAAGAAGTATTTAGTAAGTGCTTACTCTAAACCAGGCACTGTGCTAAGCATTAGAAATACAAAGAAAAGCAAAAATAAATAAAACAACAAGCAAATAAGTAAATGAATGAATGAATGGGTGAGAGAAGTGTGCAAACAATGATGTACAAATGATAAATTAGAAATAGTCTTAGAGGACACTAACCAAGATTATATAAAGTAGCACATTAACTAAAAACTTGAGGAAAAACAGAGTAATCAAAGGTAGAATTGAAAAGGTAGAATATTCCAGGAATGGGGACAGCCAGTGAAATTACTCAAAGACAGAAGATGTGAGAGAAACATTGTCATGGGCTCCCAGAGTTTTTGGAGAGAAATAAAGCATAAGACTGGAAAGACAGGAAAAAATAAGGTTATAAAGGGCTTTAAAAACTAACCAGAAGATTTCATATTTGATTCTAAAAGTAATAGATACCCAGTGGAATTTGTTGAATATTTGAAGAAGAGTTGGAGTGGTAGAGGTTAATGTGGTCAAACCTCTGATTTAAGAAAATCAACTTGTCAATTCTGATGGAAGTGGCTATCTTCAACAATGAGAGGATCCAAGTCAGTTCCAACTGATCAGTAATGATCAGCACCAGCTATACCCAGCAAAAGAACACTGGGAAATGAGTGTGGACCACAACATAGCATTTACACTCTTTCTGTTATTGTTTGCTTGCTTTTTGTTTTTCTTCTCAGGTTATTTTTATCTTCTTTTTAAATCCAATTTTTCTTGTATTGCAAGACAACTATATAAATATGTATATATATATTGGATTTAACATAAACTTTAACATATTTAACATGTATGGGACTACCTGCCATCTAAGGGAGGGGGTGGAAGGAAGGGGAAAAGTTGGAACAGAAGTTTTTGCATATTCCTTTATCTGTGAAGCCTATTATCAATGTTGAATTTTTTTTTCTCTTCTAGGGTATTTACAGTACTTCACTATAATATTTAAAATAAATATTTGGACATAAAAAAGAAGTTTTTGCAAGGGTCAATGATGAAAAATTACCCATGCATATGTTTTGTCAATAAAAAGCTATAATAAAAAAAAGAAAAAGAAAAAAAAGAAAATCAATTTGATAATGCAGTGGAGGATGAACTAGAATGAGGAGGGACTTGAGGCAGGGAGGCCAAGCAGCACCACCTTCCTTGATCCCTTGTGAACACCAGAAACCTATAAGAGAAAACATAAAGAATAGCTGAAGGTGATAAATTGGCAATATTTCCTTGCTGTTTCTTTCCATTACTTTTGATTATTGTTGTTAAATGAGTTTCCTTTTCTCCATTGGAATCTCTCACTAATATTAAGATTTATTATGTGGTCAATACCAAAGCTTCTTTCTATTCCATATAGGGTCACATAACTGATTATGCAGGGGGAGGTGAGAAATTAAGACTTAGTCTCGATAAATATTTGATTTGCATACCTACACATCCGGGATTGTGTAAAATTTCTTGGTTGAAAAGAGATCCTGAGTGGAAAAAGTTTAAGAAACTCTGATCTATATGGTATGTGGCTTTTTGCCCTACTCTAAGATAATAAATGATGATTTTGACAGAACTAATTAACAGACTATTGGTTTCTCTTGAAATGTTAGTTCTCTTTTTCTCTTGAAAAAGATCACTGTTCTTAATTTTGTGCACAACTTAATTAAGATCTATTTAGTATAGGTGCTTTCTTCCTCCTGTCTCCCTAAAAAATAGCAGCTATAAGAGAAGGATGCCATCTAAGGTTCTAATATTTGAACAATTATCCAATTAATTCTACATTAGGACCAGCTGAGTCAAACTCAAGAACTGGCTTTTCTGTATGGACAAGTAAGTATATGGAATCATTTTTTATAGAAGATGAAGCAAGTTAATAAATTGATAAATACAAGTAATTGACATGGATTTACCAATAGCTAAGAAGTTGATCTATCTAGCCTTGCAAAATTATCACAGGTGCTATTTGCCACAGAAGTTGATATGGTAGAGTTTGCCCTCTTTGTTTTTATTTTATTTCTACAGAGCAATAGCAAAGAAGTTGTTTTCTCCAATTCACCTCTTGCTCCTTCTGTTAGATCAGACATGAGGACTGATTTTCATCCAACACCTGAATATATGTGAAATATGCACAAAGATATCTTCCATGAAAAGCCTTTCTAATCTTACAACCTACTCAGTGTCTTATGATGTAAAATCTCTGTCTTTTGGGCTGTGGTGGTGGGATTTTTTTTGTTAAGTTTTCATTTTGTTGAAAGAGAAGGAAGAAGAGGGAGGAGAGGGAGAGGAGGTATAAAGAAAATGAAAGGAGGAGGTGGAGGAAGGAAAAGAAGGAAGAGAAGGAGGAAGAAGAGGAAAGACCCATTTTTAAGCCCCAATTCTAACACTTACTAATCCTATGATCCTGAACAAATCACTCTCTGATTCTCATTTTCCACACCTATAAAAAATGTAATACTTACATTATCCACCTTACTATGTTACCATAAAGAAAACACTGTAGCGAAGTCTTCTAGAAATGTAAGAACAATTATTAGCCACAGTACAAGGCTATCATTCAATCTCTGTTCACTGTAAATATTGTTTGTATTTGACGTCTCATGAGAGGGAGAAAATAGATATTTTAGGGTCTGACATCCAAATTAGGGTGATGAAAGATATGACATTGCTAACATTTAGTAGAGCTTATCTCGTTTCATCTTTTATCAACCCAGAATTTGGTCAGATTCTGCCTCTGAGGATCACTGGGCAAGTTATTCAATGGTCTGAATTTCATCTATACAATGAGTATTGAAGTGATAACCTCTGAAGTCTCTTTTCCCTCTAAAACTATGTATGATTCCTCTAAACAGATGTTAGCTCCATTTTAGAAATGAGAAAAATGTCTTGCTTTGTAATCATATATATAGAAAGTATGAGAGGAAGCATTTGAACTTATATTTCTCATAAGTTCAGATGTGGGACACTTTCCACTGTACCACACTGTACCAAATATGGAGAGGTTAGCATTGATAAGAAGAACCATCTTTTTCCTTAGAAAAAAGAATAAATTAGGAGAGATAAAGGAAGATTGGGAGGGACAGGGAAATGCATTTCTGCTCTTATCCTCCTGATGTAAAAAAACAAACAGGGTAGTTTGTTTGTTTGTTTGTTTGTTTGTTTTCAGAGAAATGGGATGAGGATCTACCTTGGGCTTCTGCCCTGGGAGCTGGTGACTTGAGTAATGATCAGGCAGAGTGAACCCATATTCATAGCCAAAGTGGTTTCTATGAAGAAAATAATGATTATTCACATTAATATGTAACATGTTATAGTTTATCATTATTATTAACAATAATAGCAAACTGCTATATAACACGTGTTTCACTTTCCCTGGAAGGGAGGGAATATAAACTTTTACATCATTTGACTCTATTAAATCTTCTCTAGAGTTCTTAGTCTTCTCAGAATTTTCAGCTCCAAATTCCTTCTCTGAGAGCAACAACAAAAAGATCTCTTCTAGCTTTAAGGGGAAAAAAAATTCTTCCATTAAACTAGGATTCTTTCATGGTCATTCAGCCAGTAAATGTCAAAACTGAAACTTGAATGCAGATCTTCTTACTCTGTCTCATTTCTAAGAAAAGGAAATAACAGTAAAATCCCATTTATGTGGAAACAAGCCAGCTAGAAAAATTAAATAATCAGTTTTTTTTTCTTCCTCATGCTGAATGCCATCATGATCATTATTATTATTTTAACTCCCACTAAGAAAGCACTGGAGTGTTCGTGTTTGGATCTATCTGTTCTGCTATGGAACTTTGCCCTTACACCATCTGTTGGCCAGGCCTCCCTTTCCCCTAGACTGATGACTCTGTGTGTGCCAGGGCAGATTCAGTATCCTCACAATATTGAATGAATTGTGGAAAGAACTTCCCTGGAGGACCTGAAGGTGTGGATTCAAGTGGATCCAGTACGTATGCTCAAATATCCCCAAAAAACTCCCCATTCATATTACCATAGCAATTCCTTTAACATCACCTAAAGGCCAAGGGATTACTGACTCATCTAACCCTCCATTACTCAACTCCATCCCGCTGGCCCAAATCATTACCCCTCATTCTGGTTTCTTTTGCTTCTCTAGCTATCCTGGATTCTCCTGCCAACGTGCATCTCAACAATACACTCATCAGCACCTTAAGCATTCTAGCCTTGTGACTTCTGGCTGTTCATGACTTGCAAGTTCCCCAGTCCTGAATAAACTTCCAATTCATGCTTTCTCTACTCTTGCTTCAGCAAACCCCTCAATGCAATTATACTATCCTTTCATTCATCTCTTGTTGACTCTAGTTAACATTCTGAAACAAATGTCCTTTTCCACTCTTCTCCAGCACTGGACCCCATAGATATCACTCAAAGGTATCCTTGCCTCCAATTAGATTGAGATTCAGGTTCTCCAGAGCCTCTCTTTTTTTACCCCCTCCCAATCTTCCTTTATCTCTCCTAATTTATTCTTTTTTCTAAGGAAAAAGATGGTTCTTCTTATCAATGCTAACCTCTCCATATTTGGTACAGTGTGGTGCAGTGGAAAGTGTCCCACATCTGAACTTATGAGAAATATAAATTCAAATGCTTCCTCTCATACTTTCTATATATATGATTACAAGGCAAGACATTTTTCTCATTTCTAAAATGGAGTTAACATCTGTTTAGAGGAATCATAGTTTTAGAGGGAAAAGAGACTTCAGAGGTTATCACTTCAACACTCGTATAGATGAAATTCAGACCATTGAATAACTTGCCCAGTGATCCTCAGAGGCAGAATCTGACCAAATTCTGGGTTGATAAAAGATGAAATGAGATAAGCTCTACTAAATGTTAGCAATGTCATATCCTTCATCACCCTGATTTGGATGTCAGACCCTAAAATATCTATTTTCTCCCTCTCATGAGACATCAAATACAAACAATATTTACAGTGAACAGAGATTGAATGATAGCCTTGTACTCTGGCCAATATTAGTCAGGAAAGTTGGTAATGTGCTAGAACTGGAAACAGAAAAGACCTTACCTCTGTCATTTATAGTAGTGTGCATCTGTACAGCTAATCACCTAACCTTAGGCATCACTTACCTGGAATAATAATACCTATTCATGTGAGGTTTAAATGAGACCCAGTTTCCAGGAACTTAAAGAGATATAGATGTAGGTATAGATAAAGTATAGATACAGAAAGAGAGGTAGGTAGAGATATGTATACAGACATGGAAATAGACATAGATAAAGATGCATGTATGCTAGTTACTATTCTCCTTTTTTGCTTTGGGAAGGTTTTTAGATTTCCTACTTTGTTTTGTGTTATTTTTTTCTAAAGATGAGTCCAAATACATCCAGAGGAGAGTGAGAATGGTGAGAGAACTAGACAGAGATCATTCAATAGGCAAAGTAGAAAACAAGAATGTTCCAAACATAATATAAGCCTAAGCAATCAGCCAGTCAATAAATATTTATTAAGCACTTACTATGTACCAGGCATCGTGCAAAGTATTTTACAAATATTTCTAATTAATAACCTTATGAGATAGGTGCTTACTGTCCCCATTTTACAGAAAAGGAAATTGAGGATTGGGCATGTTAACTGACTTGGCTAGGATCACTTATCTAGTAAGTATTTGAGGCTGAACTTAAATTTGAGTCTTCTTGACTCCTTATCTGTTCTGCCACCTAGCTAGCTAGCTATCCATGGCTATCCATAAATCTCCCACATCATGGGGAGAGTAAACTTCTTAAGTAAACATCTGTTAGAAAATAAAATTTTAATGGCTCCTTTTTGTCATGCAAGTAAATTCCAACTCTTTTATTTAGCCTTCAAGGTCCTTTGTAATTTGAAACAACTTTAGTTAACTAATTAAGTTAATTAGTTAAGCTTTTAATGCACTTCAACAAGCATTTATGGGAATGCCAGCTCCATGCCCATCTCTGTACATAAAAAGTTCATATTGAAAACAGTCCCTTTTTTCAAAAAGCTTACATCCTACTGGAGTCAAGAAGAAGAAGAATGTGTACACAGATGCATTTATTTTAGGCTTTCTTCACATGCTCAAGACAAGCTGTATTACTCTCTATTCCCCTAAATATCTCCTGAGCATACCTGTCTCTTTGCTATTCTTTGAACAAGACACTATGTCAAAACTCCGGGCATTTCCATTGGTTGCCTCCCATGCCCCGGGTCCTTTTTCTTTTCCTTCCTCTCCACCTCCTGCTTTCCCTGACTTCCCTTAAGTCCTGGCTGAAGTCCCAATCTTCTATAGGAAGTCTTTCTCTGAACTGCCTTAATTCTACCGTCTTCCTCTATTGATAAGCTCACATTTATCCTGTCTGTGTTCTTGTTCACACCTTTGTCTCCCCAATTAGAATGAGATAATGGATTGTCTTTTGCCTTTCTTTCTATCTCTAGCACTTAGCAGAGTGCCTGGAACATAGCAGGTATGTTTAATAAAATACCATAGCATGGTATGTTTAATAAATATTTATTGATTGACTTTTGTTTATGATGTTAACAATGTTTGGATCCTTCTTTACATACTGAGTGATTTATATCCAGTTCTCTTGCCATTCTGACTGTCCTGCTCTAGATGTATTTGAGTTTATCTTTGGATAAAGTATCACAAATAAAGAGTAGCAAGTATAATAACTTGTTCAAAGTAACTGAGGAGTATAACTGGATTACATACTTCAATATCTATGCCTGTTTTTAATGTGTACATTTACATCTATCCTCACAAGATTGCTAAAAGGACTGAGTTAAAAATATTTGTAAAATGCAGCATAATATCTGGCACATAATAGATACTTAACACATGTTTATTTCCTTCTCTTCCTTCCCTCCAGGAGAAAGAGGCCTGCTCTTAGTAAGCTTGCAACATATACTTCTAAGACCACACTAAAGCAGAACTCACAAATTCAGAAATTAGATTTTTCTAAAGACAGTTTTGAAAATTCCTTCTGAGTTTGTAAATTTTCAGGATGTTATTTATCAAGTGAGAAAAATGCTATCTAAAATCAGTAGCTTTTTTCAACCAACATTTTCTTCATCCAATCATTTCCAGTGATCCCTGGCACTGATCCAGTTGTTCATATTTCTCCAAGGGCTTCTCGATTATTCCTTAATTTGATCTTCACAGCAGCCCTCTAACAGAGGTCAACTAGATATCTCCCCTCAAACAAGTGTGAACTAGGGGTGAACAAGAGAAGTTCATCTTCTTAGTCAATATAACCCAGACCCTGAGCTTTCTCAAAGATTCCAGGAAATTGTCTGAGGTTGGTGAAATCTTAACTGTCACCTATTCTCTCTGCTTTTACTGAGTCATGTCCAATTCTTTGTGACCCCCAATTAGGGTCTAGTCCCATTGCATAAATCTTTGATTGAAAAAAACTACTGATTTTAAAACTTGCCAATTTCATCTCCAGTGCATTTTAGAGATGAAGAAACTGAGGCAAACAGGATTAAGCTACTTGCCCAGGATCACACAACATAGCTAACATACACCTGAGGCTGGATTTGAACTCAAGTTTTCCTGATTCCAGTCCTAACACTATCACCAAGTTACCCCCAAATACCTAGGTTTGAATCCCAGATCCAAACACTGAATTACTGAATAACATTGGAAAAGTCACTGGACCTCAGGTTTTTTTTTTTCTATAAAATGAGGATGATAATAGGAGAAGTTCCCCATCCAGCCTCCCTTTACAGTTTCTACAATCTAGCCAAACTTTTTTTACCATTCCTCACACTTGACAATCCATTTCCTGCTTTGCACAGGCAGTCTCTCATGTCTAGAATGCACTCCTTTCTCACTGCCCCCTTTTAAAATAAATGACTAATTTACCTCAAAGCCCCTTTTAAGTTTCACTTTCTACACAAGACCTTTCCTTATAACCCTGGGTTCCAGTGCATTCCTTCAAATTATGCTGAATTTATGTAATATAATAATAGTTACCATTTATATAACAATATGTGCCAGGCACAGTGCTAAGTATTTTATAATTATTTGTCACATTCCAAGACTCAGGATGGAAAACACTACGCACATCCAGAGAAAGAACTATGGAGTCTGAAAGCAGATTGAAGCATACTATTTTCACTGTTTTTTTTCTTTTTCATGGATTTTTGCCTTTTGTTATGATGTTTCTTTCACAACATGACTAATGTGTAAATATGTTTAATATAACTGTGAATGTATAACCTATATCAAATTGCTTGCCATTTTAGATAGAAAGGAAGGAAAGGAGAGAGAGAAAGAAACTTAAAATCTTATAAAAATGAATGTTGAAAACTGTCCTTCCATGTATGGAGAATACATAAAATACAATAAAGTGAGGGAAAAAAATTTAATTTTTTAAAATATATATATAAAACAATCATTATACTTGTATCGCAGAGGCTAGAATTAATAAAGAAAAAAGAGGAATTTTTTAAAATCTATTTTTAAATAAACAAGTAAATTATTATGTCATTTGATGCTCACAACAACCCTAGGAGGTAACCCATTTTAAAGATGAGAAAAAGATGAGGTAAATAAACATTAAGAGACTTTCCAAAGCAGAGTAGACATTATTATTCCCATTTCATGAATAGGGAAATTGAGGTACAAAAAAGTAAATGACTCAGGATCACACACACAAGAAGTCAAAGGAAGATAAACTTATAGGCTCAGAACTAGAAAGAAATCTTAGGATTCAGCTAGTCCATTACTCTTATTTTTATAGGTAAGGAAACTGAGACCCAAGGATTTAAGTAAGATTAAGTGACTTGAGCAATGCTACTGTCAGTCAACAAACATTTATGAAGAGTTTCCTATGGGTCAGGAATTTTGTTAGGCTGATGTCTGAAGTGTGTGCTCTCCTGGGAAAGTCCTAGCTTCCTCAGTTCTATTTCCTGACTCCAAATCCAGGCAGAAACAATCTGACCGAATTAGCTAAACCTCTAGGAAAGAGAAAAGCTTGGAAGGTCCCATTAGGAAATGGACAATTCTCCCTTTAAACAGCCATCTTTCTTTTCTGGGTTGAATCTGAAATCTGCATCTTTTTTTTCTCCTTTCTGCCAAGTCAAGAAATGAGCTCATCATTTCCAACATGTCCTCCGGGAGACATTAAGACAGAATTCTCTTACAAGGGCCATGCACGTGCAGCTTTCTGAAACAACTCAGCAAACGGCTCGTTTCCTTGAAAAGCAACCCTGTTGTTTGGTTTTCAGGAAGGAAAAAAAAACAATCTGAGGGGGGAAGTTTGGTCCATGAAGGGCTGAAACACACACCTCCATGGGGCCACAACTTGAAGACACAGCTGTGGAAAATGTGAGGTGACTTCAAATAGCAGCTTAATTTCTGGTAATAGCTTGGGCATTTGACAGTGATATCAAAGTGCACAGGGGAAAAAAAACCAGGAAAGGAGAATCTGGATCACAGGATTTATAGCGAAAAACGTCCTTTGAGATGAAATGGCTTTCCTCCTCATTTTAGAGATGGGGAAAATAGAAACAAAGATATCAAATGATTTGCTGATGGTTACATAATATATGACAGAAACAGAATTAGAATTCAGGTCTTCTGACTCATTGAAATTTTTTTTCCTAATACATCCTCACATATAAGCCTATGATCCTTTGTCCGTTCCATATTTTACCAGGACAGAGCTATCATTGCTCCTTTGTTGCCACCATTGAGTCCACTTCTTCGAGTTTCTCTTCTTAGTCTGCTAGCCCTTCAGCATCTCCCTATTCTCCTTTCCCCAAAGCAAACATACAATCCTTTTTAATGAATATTAAGGGGTTTTGTTCATTAAGTATGGCAAGGCAATGGAATAAAAATGGCAAACAATTAAATAGCACTTCTTCTGAGTCTACTCACCCAAATCACTCTCACAATGACCCTTCTCGGAAGGGACCCACGTGTGCAAAAAAGTTTGTGGCAGCCCTTTTCATAATGGCAAGAAACTGGAAACTGAGTGGATGCCCATCAGTTGGAGAATGGCTGAGTAAGTTATAGTATATGAATATTATGGAATATTATTGTTCTATAAAAACAGGATGGATGATTTTAAAGAGGCTTGGAGAGACTTACATGAACTGATGCTGAGTGAAATGAGAAGAACCAGGAGATCATTGCACATGGCAACATCAATACTATATGACAATCAATTCTGATGAACATGACTCTTCCCAATAAGGTGATGATTGATGCCAGTTCCAATGATATGGATGAAGAGAGCCATCTGCACCCAGAGAGAGACTGTGGAAAGTAAATGTGGATCACAACATAACATTGTTGTTCACTTGCATTTTGTTTTACTATTTTCTTTCCTTTTTCATCTGATTTTTCTTGTGTAACAAGAGAATTATATAAATATGTTCATACATATCAGATTTAACATATATTTTAACATGTATAACATATGTTGAATTGCTTGCCATCTAGGGAGGAGGTGTGGGAAAGGAAAGGAAAATCTGAAACACAAGACTATGCAAGGTCAATGTTGAAAAATTGCCTGTGCATATGTTTTAAAAATAAAAAGTGTTAAAAAAATTTAACTTAAAAAAATCATACCCCTCTCCTCAGAGTTCTAGGGGTAACCTCAAAAAGTTATAGCTTTTAATACTGTAGCTATTGAGCCCCCAGACAGTGTGCTTCCCAACATCAGTCACCAAGTAGACATCAATTAGTTTTTATAAAAGACACTTACTGAGAAGGTATAAAAAAAAGCTATCATATAAATCATTTCTCAAATTGAAGATGTCTTCTCTTAAACGCACAAGGTTTCTGAAGAGAAAGTTACAAATTTAAAGCAATTTGAACCAAGCATTCTGAACCAAGCATTCCTCTTACTTAGGGATGCACTGTACCCCCCATACACACAAAGTGTTTAGGGAAAGTGAGCTCAAGCTTAAAGCATAAAGGTAATGAAGTACACACATCTTAGCATCTCTTGGGACTAAAAGGAATTTTATTACTCATGGTCCTGGGAGTCCTTTTCTTCTTTCAAAAAGTATCCAACGATTCACATATTGACATTGGATCAGTTTAATGGATGAGTTGCTGCCTTGCTCAGCTGAGCTGGTTCTCAAGGGGACTGTGCCTTAGCTAATGGAGTTAATAAATTTCTGAACTGGATCAAGCAGTTCACTCATCCACTGTTCTAGTTCCTTACTAGACTCAGCTGCTGCTACTACTGACGCTGGTGGACTCTACTTACTAATGGGGTTTCAAGATTTCCTGAATTCTCAATTCACATGGTCATTTGGGTATCTTTATTTCATAATAGTCATCACTGGAGATCAGGAAAGAAAAAATGCAATAGAAAACAAAGGCTCAAAGGCAAAAGGCAGCTGGATGGGAAGGACCAGAAGTGACAAGCTTCCCTCCCTTGGCTCAGAACAACTATCACACAAAAACCACCAGGGAAGAGCCCGAGACATCAACCACTCAAACTTTTGTATGCATACTCAGTCTAAGCTCTAGTCATTAGTTCTACTGCTGTCAAAGCCATTGAGAAAACTTTTAAACTTCACATATCTACCCATCCTAAGACATTAAGGCTGTGGAAGATCTACTTGTTGGATTGTAAGCTAGCAGAAAATATCTGCATGTACTTCCAGAAATGGACCTAAAATACTTAATTTATCCTTTTACCCAAGGAAACTTAACTAAAGATACCTTTAAAAAGTTATCAGTCTCACAATTGATTTCATCTCTTAATTTTTAGAATATAAATTGAACTACATTTGATCTTAGTTCCTAGGTTCTTTCATTCATTTGTTCAGCCAATAAACATTTGTTATATCTTTATCATGTGGCAGACTTTTTCATTTTCACCCTAAGAGAGATGAATCAACTTTCTTTTACAACACTTCTTTTATTTTTCTAGAGCCAGTTCAAGGGTGCCACTTCCTTTTTCCAGGATAATGTACATTGGTCCTAAAATCAGAAGACCTCAAGATATTTATTAACCATGCGAACTCTGGATAAGTCTCTTAACATTCCTAAACTCAATTTTCTTATCTGTAAAATAACATGGTTGTACTAAGTAGCCTCTGAAGTCTCTTCTGGTGCTAAATGTCTGATCCACTTATCCCTCTCAACTTTTCCTGGAGATAGGCATTGTGGAATCATAATTGTACTAGTAAATGACATGTATATGGGCTTGAAAATTTACAAAGCGATTTACAGGGATTATCTCACTCACCAACAACCCTGTGAGTTAGTTATTATAGGTAGCTTCACTTTATAGATAAGAAATTCAGATTCAGAGATGTTCATTGAATTGCTGATAGTCATATAACTAAGTATTGGAGTGTTGGAGACAGGTATGAATTCAGGTGCCTGAAGAGCTAGAGTCTAGTCTTAACTTTGCCAATAACTTATTGTATGATCTTGAGTTAAATATTTTTCCCTCTAGGCCTCAGTTTTCTCATCTACAAAATTAAAATATTATTCTAGAAGTAACACATGAGTAGCAGTGAAGGAAGTTGATGACAGGAGTAATACAGACATGGTTTTGGTAAGACCCAAGAGTTGATAGAACAAGGATAAATTGATAGGTAAGGGATTTGATAGCAAAGAATAGTGTTGAATTGAAAATGGCTATTTATGAAGTCAAATTTGGTTGTTTGTACAGATACCTAAATATATGTTTGTACACATCAGTCTTTCCAGGCTGGTAGTATGTGCTTAAAATATGATTGGTTCATGCTATAATTTGCTATGAGATCCTTCTCCTTCCCTTCTCTGCATCTCAACACTCCCTTTTTTCTCTCTCCTATTTATTCCCTCTTCACAACAGTGTCTACTGAAAAAGTATTAATTCTTCACATCTATGTACACCCCTACATAATTATTCTTGAATCTCTTTCTGGAGTTAATATACAAATCACCTTTGACCAACTAGCAGGTATAGATCATTATGCAGACACTTTAGGGCAGATTAATTACCCTTTGATAGCATATGAGCAAACTGCTGCTGCTGCTATCAAAGCATGGGGCACCCTCCCAGGAAAACAAGATAGAGGGGAAGCCTTCACGAAAATAGAGCAAGGTCCAAATGAACCCTTTGTTGATTTTGTGGGACATCTGCAGACAGCTGTCATACAAACTATTGGTGAAAATGCAGCAACAGGAATAATAATAAAACAACTTGCTAGAGAAAATATTAATGAGGTTTGTAGAAGAATTATACTGGAACTACACAAGGATGCTCCTTTAGAGGAAATCATAACATGCTGTGCCACAGTGGGTACAAATGCCTTTTATGCCCAGGCTATGATGTAGAACATGGGAAGACAGGGTCCATTTTGGCAAGGGACTTTCAGAGAGACTCATCAATGCTTTCGATGTGGTAAAGTAGGGTATCTGAAAGCTCAGTCTTGGCATAGAGATAGAGTGAGAGGACAGGGTGGGAGAACAAGACCCACAACCCCATGTCCAAAATGCAATAGAGGCTTCCATTGGGCCTCAGAATATAGATTGACTCAGGGAAACAAGAAGCAGGGCCCAGTTCCAGGGCTCCAGGCAAAAACCACTTAGAGCATGGTGGTAGCCAATGTTACACACAGAGAGTCTGACAGAAGAAAGGGATTACATGATCTATCAGCCAAGAAGCAACCTGATGGGAAAAAGGGATTACAATTGGGGAGAATACAGGTTTTATAACCCGATGGAAGGGCAGTGTCCAGTGTGAGCAACTCCAATGTAATAGCCAGATGATGTGGAGAGATCCAGAAAGTGGTGAATGGAAGGGACCTCAGGTAGATTAACTGCTAATTAACTGCTAATTTTGGGGGTGAAGGTTTGCTTGAATATCTACAGATGGAGAAGGAATCAGATAGGTGTCAACAGGCTGTATTCACCTTGTCCATCAGAGAGAGACAGAAAAAGAGAAAAAATCTCGAAACAAAGGAGAAAACTCAAGAAACAGCAAGTGATTCCATCTCTGACTATATGTGCCACTGAAAAAGCATGATTGTTAACCCAATGTGTATGACAATTGAGTCATGAACATCAAAAATTGTTGATAAGACTGTTACAGAGCTTCAAAACTAGCAGGAATCATTGTATTCCCTAAGATGAAAAATTATTGATAAAACAGTTGCAGAACTTAATCATTACATTTTCTGAGACATGATAAGATTGTTGCAGGACTTGAAAACCATCAGGAATCATTGGATTCCCTAACACACAATAAGACTGTTTCAGGACTTCAAAACTTGCAGGAATCATTGGATTCTCTGACACATGAAGTAATGGACAATAGATTGGTTTTGAACTATCTCTTAACTACTAAAAGAGGTGTATGTGTGATTGTAATTTATATACCTTCCTTCTAGGACTTAAGGAAATCTTTTACAATACCATGCTGATTCATATTGTTTGTTATATCACTACTTGCATGTATACCACCACATTGAGCCTGTGCCAGCTGTGGGGAAAGCCATCACTACTAGCCTGTATTATATTACTCTGTGCTTATGTAATACCTCCCATGCTGATGGATTTATGTAGACCTGTTTCAAGTGAAACTTTTCAGGAACCTGCTAACAAAATCTGGTTTAGCTCCTCATTTCCCATTGGTGTTTTCACCTCCCTTTCTGAGAAGTCAGGGAGGGCATGATCACCTCCCTTTTTTGTGTTCTCACTTCCCTGAGCAGTCAGGGAGGGTGTGACCATCTATGTTCTAAAACAAAAGAAAGTGGGAGATATAGAGAGCAGGAACTCTGAAAAGTTATACTTAAGGCTTAGTATGGTTGATTTAATACTATAACAAGATTTTAACTCAGTCGAATTGATGAGATAATTGGTTCTTTAGTGATATAATGATTGGCTTATATGAACTAATTTAATTGTAATAGAGTATTTAAGAGGTCAGAGTCAGACCAAAGTGGGAGCAGAGACTGAGATGTGCAGACTGCTGACTGGCTGGCTGACTGGATAAGAGCAGAGATTGAGATGTGAAGTCAGGGCAGAGACTGAGATATGCAAATTTTTTTTCAGGAATAAAGTCCAAAGTAAGAGTGAATAGAATTGCCAAGAGAAAATGGAAGAAAAAGGAAGACAGGATCATTGATACTTCCTCAGAAAATACTCAAGTTAAAGGATTAGTAAGAGTATGGAAGCCTAGCAAAGGAGTTAGAGATGACCCAGGTAGAAGTAAGAAGAGAAACAGGAAGATATGATATCTCAGAAGGCAAGAAAAGAAAGAAGATTCAGCAGAAAAAGATGGTCAAAATATCAAATAAATAACAATTCAAGGAAGATGAGAACTAAAAACTTGTCACTGCAAGTGATGAAGTCATTGGTAAGCTTTGAAAGAGTAAGTTAAGTAAAATGGTTAGTATGGAAGCCCATTTCAAAAGGGTCGAGGAGCCTGCTGATGATGTAGTAGAAATATTGAGCACAAACTTGTTCAAGAATTCTAGCTTTGAAAAAAAAGTGAAATAATTGTAGCTGTACAGACTAGAAAGGTTAAGGATAGGCTTTTTGAAGAACCAATCTCTTGCCCCAGCTTTGCTAAATGAGATATCAGAACCATTGGCAACAAATTAAAATCTTGACTTGAGCTAAAAATTCTGTTCTAGAAAAAAATGTTAGGGCTTTGCTCAGGGGCAGAATTTCAGAAACATGGATCATGAGCCTTTCAATAAGAACATGTCAGCAGGAGGAGGGAATATGTACCAAGTTCATGTTTTAGATGGGTAAGCTAAGATGCCAAGACATTAAAGGGCTTGTCAATTGAAATAATAGAAGTGAGAAAAATGCATATGGAGTTTATCTATGTTAGAATCCAGCCTCTCCCACTGAGCAGCTTCAAGAAAACCTCCTACAAGTGATCCATTAATGATGTTTTAAAATACCCTCATCAAAAGTTTCTCTGTATTTATAGATTCAGTCCTTTACTCAAACAAACTAGCAGCAATTCCTTTTCCAAAGGAAAGGAATGGAAATGGGAGTAAGGGGAGATGGAAAGGAGGAAGAAGGAGACTGAAGAATGTGATTGCTCAGAAATGCAAGGGCAGATTGTCTTTCCAGAGTTAGGGAAACTCTGCCAAACTTTACATTGGCCAAGCTGGCAGCAGCATGGGGGAGGACTGGAGGGAAGGAAGGATAAGGGGAGTCCTGTTTAAAGTTCCAAATGCTTATATGACCATACTTTTAACTTCTGCTTTCCCCATCGAAAGCATTTCAGCTACATTCTTCTCCATCCCTCCCTCTACTCCAATTCAACAAATATTTTAGTGCTTAAAAGATATAGGACCCTGTAGGCTAATGGAAAGAGGTCTGGATTTAATTTCAGGAGACACTAGTATCATCATTATCATCAGATACTTATTACTGTGTTACAGGTACAATGCTATTGAGGGAATCCAAAGAAAGGCAAATATAGTCCTTGCCTTCAGAAAGTTCATAGTCTAATGGAGGAGACAAATGCAAATAACTACATCCATGCAAGTTATATTGTGCACAAATGGGAAGAAATTTCAGAGAGAAGGTATTGGAGTAGACAAAGAAAGGGGGAGGACCAAAAAAGGCCTCCCACAGAAGAAATAAATGCAAACAACTATGTATATACAAGTTATATTGTGCATGAATGAAAGGAAATTTCAGAGAAAAGACACTGGAGTGGGGGAAGAAAGGGAGAGGACCTAAAAAAGCTTCCTGCAAAATAGATAACATTTGACCTGAGACTTGAAAGAAATCAGGAAAGCCAGAAGTAGAAATGAGACTTTCAGATCACAAGGGACAGTCAATGAAAAGGATTAATCTTGGCTTTGATATTTACAACCTATGACCTTGAGCATATTACTTCTCTTTGGGTCTCAGTTTCCTCAGTTGAAAAACGAGAGCATTAGATCAAGTGATCTGTGCTTTAAATTATCTTTTATATGACAAAGTACTGGCTTGACCACTTAGCTGTGTGAACTTGAAAAAATGTGGTTTTTTTTTATTTCTCTGAACTTCAAAAAGCTTATATGAGGCAAGTTCAAATTCTGCTTCAGCTATTTACTGTGGGTGTAACCCTAGGCAAGCCATATAACCTCTATCTGCCTCTCTTTTCTCATCTATAAAATGTGGGTGATAATAGCATCTCCCTCACAGGATTTCTGTGAGGTTAAAGTAAGATAAAATTTGTAAATTATATACTATGCAAATGGTAGATTTTATTAATATGGAAAAAGTACTTGTAACACATAATTCAGAGGATTGTCATGGAGAGGGTAGTTTGTAAACCTGAAATAGCTATAGAAATGTAAGCTAATTTATCTATTATAATGGTTTATTAGACATAATCTTTGTCCTTCAAGAATTCACTGTCTTAGAGACAAGAAAATCACACAAATAAGTAAGATATTAAGGAGAATGTGACAAGAACAGAAAGAAATTTAAAATAAAAGAAGATGTTAAAAATGAGGAACAAGATAAACCATTTTCAGCTGGGAAACTCAGTTAGGACTTTCTAAAAGAGGACACAGGCTAAGGTAGACTTTGGAGGAAAAAAATTCCAATAGTTAAAAAAAAGACAGTAAAAATGAAGAAGAAGTCTTCATAACTGCATAGAAACCTAATAAGTCTTTATAAGACTGGGAAAGAACTAGCAACCCAGTTTGGAAAGAAAGCAAAGTATATGACAAGGCGTGAAGTGAAATAAAACAGCTTAATGAGAATGGGGTTCCAGTTGTACAGGAAAGACCAAAAAGCCTGGACAAAAATGAAGCTAAGATGCACCAATTAAGAAGAATTAAAAGAAAAGGGGAATATTATGCAGAGAGAAAAAAGCAGAATCAGAACAACATACATAATAATAATGTAAATAAAAACAATAGGAAATTATACTTCATTAAATAATCAAATTGGAGCATCTAAATTAGTATATTGGACAGAGTGCCAGGCCTGCAGTCAATAAGACCTAAGTTCAAATCCAGTGAGCACATTTGGTAACATAGTGGATAAAACTTTGGGCCTGGAGTCAAAAAGATATGAATTCAAATATGGACTCAGAGTAGCTATATGACCTTGGGCAGGTCACTTAATCCTGTTTGCCTCAGTTTCCTCATCTGTAAAATGAACTGGAGAAGGAAATGGCAAGTCATTCCAGTATCTTTACCAAGAAAACTTCAAATGACCCATGAAGGGTCAACAACAAAAATCAAGAATCATGAACAACAACAATAAAAATTAACTTAAATTCTCAGATTAAAAACAATGAACCAATATTGGCTTCAGAACACAGATTATGAAGCATTCATCCTCTGCATCATTGAGAGTTTGGGGACTACAGAGGTGGAAAACTGACTATAGTATTAGTCGCATTGTTGCTGTTGATGTGTTTTTATAAGGAGGTTTCTGAGGAGCAGGGGAAAGAGGTTTAAAGAAAAATGATTCTAATAGAAAAGGCAAAAAGAATGAAGGTAACTTTTTCTATTAACCCATTCAACTTCAGATTCAGAATTGCTACTTCCCTGTGATGTAACATCTTTTAAAAAATATTTCTTTTTAAATGACTGGATGAAAAGATGAACTGGACACATAGCAGGATAGAGATGACAAGTGGATGGACAGAGAGCTCCATCATCCTTTTATGATGTTAAGAAACAGAAGATCTTGACTCCATTGGATTGATCCCTTATGATGAAGTTTGGGAAGGACAGAGATAAGAAGCTACCATGATAACCTGCTGACGGGTTCTCCCTTCTCTAGTCTTTCCTACATTCAGTTTGTCAAAGACAGCTTCCTAAAGCACAAATCAGACCCTGTTACACATCAATTTACTGGCTCCCTATCACCTCTAGGACCAAAGATGAAATCCTCCTCCTTTTTAGAGACTGGCTTCTTCCCCACCTTTCCAATCATCTTACATTCTACAGACACACACTCACACACCTCACAATGTATTCTTCCCATGGACACTGGCCTGTTTGCTGTTCCTCACACAAGCCATTCCATCCCCCAATTCCTGCATTTTCACCAAGCATCCCCTACCGTGGGCACAATGCTCTCCTTTTTCATCTCCTCTTGCCAGCTCCTCTACCTTTCTTCAAATACCAGCTATAGACTATCTTGATGTTTTTAATGCTAGAGCTTCCCCTCTGTTGATTATATCCACTTTATCCTAAAGATAGCTTGTTTGATGTTGTTGTTTGTCCTTTGTTCTTGAAGAGGACCATAACTTTGGGAAACTTGTCATGACTTGCAGATGAGTTGAGTTTATGCAAGGGAGGGCTATACAAAGTCATCAGCTTCACTTTCTCCCCCAGAGCCATCTGAATCCAGTGGCAAGATATAGATCAGGATGACTGGAGATGGTTCTGAGTGCAATGGGAAACCTAGGCCTTTTTAAAGTAATGTCTTTCCCAAGTCTTAGTTTGACTGAGGCCACACTCATTCAGTGATTAAGGCTAGGTAAGAAATGAGGCAAAGAAAACCTAGTCAAAAAACAAAACAAAACAAAACAAATAATTCATTCTGAGAGGGAAAGACCTTCAGGGATCTGGCCAAAACATAAACAATTGCTATTTATACACCACCCATGCCAATAGGACCCAAGCAATAACCAAGTGAGCCTTAGGCTAGGACCTACTGTTGGCCAATCAGTGAAAGCTAGAATGATTTAGCTTTAAGTTATGGTCTTTAACAAAGAATCCTAGCCCCCAAAGCCCAAGATATCTTTCAAGATTTCAGTGAAGAGTCACAAAGGATGAGCAAATTAGTTGAAAGATTAGAATGATTTTTAGTCTTTGAATCACATACAGAATCACAGGTATTAGCTATTAGTTGCAGTTAATCCAGACCATTCACTGGGAGGTCAAATACTGAAGCTGATACTTCAATCACATAATGAGAAGATTAAACTTATCAGAAAAGACTCTAACATTGGGAAAGATTAAAGATAAAATGAAAAGGAGATAGCAGAGGATGAGATGGAATAGATGGGGGTCATAGAAACAATGAACATTAGCTTGGACAGACTTCAAGAGATGATGGAGAATAAAAGGGCTTGGCGTTTTATGGGCCAAGAAAAGTCATATGGGACTGAGTAAGTAACAACAACATAGAGTCACAGCATGGGGAGATTTCACAGAGAGGCATCCAACTCAATCCATCCCTTAAGAATTCCTTTCTATAATATCATTAATTAGGAGCCATCCAGCCTCCAGTAAAGAGGAATTTGTTAGATCTGGAGGCAGACCACCTTACTTTCACAGAACCTCGGAGCATCTGGTACAATCTTCTATGAAGAAGAATACACTAAAAAATAATATTTGCATAGGATGATCAACTGTGATTGACTTGGCTCTTCTCAACAATGTAGTGAATCAAGAAAATTCCAATAGACTTGGGATGGAAAATGCCATCCACATCCAGAGAGAGGGCTATGGAGACTATGGATTTAAGCTTCCTATTTTCACTTTTAAGTGGTACACAGAGAGTAAGTGACTTGCTAATGATCACATAGTTACTAAGTATCAGAGACTCAAACAGAAAACATCTCTTCCTGACTCTAGGATCAGGACTTTATTCATTATGCAGTTTCTCTCTCTAATGTGTCTGATAAGTAGCCTTTTCCCTTACTACAAGAAAGTGCAACTGTATTGTAAGTATGTTATTATCTCATGAAGAATTCCATAAGAAATGAGTTCAGAGAAATCTGGTAAGACTTAGATGAACTGGTACAATGAAGTGAGTAGAACTAGAACAATTTAGACAATAACAAAAACATTGTAAACACAACTTTGAAAAATTTTAAAACTCTAATCAATACAATTCCTCTACATGATTCTGGAAGGTTGATGATGGCAGAAAAAAGAGGGATTCACAGGACAGAATGAGACTTTTTTTAACTTGTGGGACAATGTGGGAATTTACTTTGTGTAACCATGCATATTTGTTACAATCATTTTGTTTTTCTTAATTTCTTTTAAATTGGGTAAGAGGGAGAAAAAATAAATGACTGTTTTTTGAAAAATAAAATAGGAATCATTTTTAATAGTCTTCCAGTTTTTAGTTAAAGACTTCCAATAAAGGGGAAGCCACTACCATCAAGCAAAACAAATATAATCCATCTTTTTCCATTGTGGACTCAACATCTTATTCCAGTAAAAGAGATGGGTCCCATTGTCCTTTGTTTTCATCAGAGCTCATTTAGAGTATTGTTTTCAGCTATGGATGTCATAGTTTAAGAAGGCATTGAAAAAAGTGGACATTGTTCAGGGACGAGGACTGTGAGCTAAAATTATATGAAGATCAGTTGGAGGAAGTGGGGATAGAATAGAAGGCATGCAAAATGTTTGTGGCAGCCCTGTTTGTAGTGGCTAGAAGCTGGAAACTGAGTGGATGCCCATCAATTGGAGAATGGTTGGGTAAATTGTGGTATATGAATGTTATGGAATATTATTGTTCTGTAAGAAATGACCAGCAAGATGAATACAAAGAAGCTTGGAGAGAATTACATGAACTGATGCTAAGTGAAATGAGCAGAACCAAGAGATCATTATATATGTCAACAACGATACTGTATGAAGATGTAATCTGATGGAAATGGATTTCTTTGACAAAGAGACCTAATTCAGTTTCAATTGATCAATGAAGGACAGAAGCAGCTACACCCAAAGAAAAAAAACACTGGGAAATGAATGTAAACTGTTTGCATTTTTGTTTTTCTTCCCGGGTTATTTCTACCTTCTGAATCCAATTCTCCCTGTGCAACAAGAAAACTGTTTGGATCTGCACACATACATTGTATCTAGGATATACTAGGACATATTCAACATATATAGGATTGCTTGCCATCTAGGGGAGGGGGTGGAGGGTGGGAGGGAAAAATCGGAACAGAAGTGAGTGCAAGGGATAATGTTGTAAAAAAAAATTACCCTGGTATGGATTCTGTCAATAAAAAGTTACTATAATAAATATATAATAATAATAATAATAATAATAATAAATAAAAATTTCAAAAAAAAAAAAAGAATAGAAGGCATGACAGTTTCCTTCAAATGTCTGAAGAGTGGTTTCATAGAAGATGGATTATATTTGTTACATTTGACCCCAGACAACAAAATGATGAGTAATGAGTAAAACTTGCCCAAAAAGAGGGGAGGGCAAATTTATACTTTAAATTGGGGAGGCGGAAACATTTGAACTGTAGAAAAATTACATAGGCTGCCTGGAAAGGTGGTTGTTTTACCTGCATTGAGGTCTTAAAAGAGAGGCTGGCTGAACACTCAAGTCCCTTCCACCTCTCAAATGTTATGATTCTATAATCTTCACATGGCATCCAGTTTCACATCCTGTCTGAGTGTCCATCTTTCATTCTGTCCTGCTCCTCTCTACCTGGAACAGCACTCCTCAAATCAGTCCTCCAGAAATCGTGCCTCCAAGACCTAGGGTAATTAATCCCTTCAGTTTGGGGTTTCCATGCAGGAGCCCAACTATCTTAATTGGTGAGTTAATGCAAACTCCATTATAGCTCACCTACCCCACACCAGACCATGAAGCATGGTAGCACTGGGCTACCTTGCTGTCTGCTTTGTTACCCACACACATACACACATACACACTCTCTCTTACATACACATACACACATATACACACACATACACACACATACACACATTCTCTCTTACACACACTCTCTCTTACATACACATACACACATAGACACACATATACACACACACATACACACACTCTCTCTTACACACACATACACACATATACACACACATACACACACATATATACACAAATACATACACACACATACACACATTCTCTCTTACACACACTCTCTCTTACATACACATATACACACACATACACACATATACACACACATACACACATATATACACAAATATATACACACACATACATACTCTCTCTTACACACACATACACACATATACACACACATACACACATTTTCTCTTACACACACATATACACACACATACACACATATACACACACTCTCTCTTACACACACATACACACATAGACACACATACACGCACACATACACACACTCTCTCTTACACACACATACACACATATACACACTCATACACACATATACACACTGGATGTAAGTTCAGCTCTTCTCGATTCCAAGCCCAGTGCTCTGTGCACTATGGCGCCACCTACCAGCCACAAGGATAAAGATCATAATAGCCTCTATCTCAGAATTGCTGTGAGATTAGATGCAATAATATTTGTAAAAAGGTGCTTAACAGAGTGTCTGGGATATTGTAGAAACGACATAGGTGTTTATTTCCTTCCTTTTCTCTCACTTTCTCTCATCTTTCCTAATCTTCCTTAAGTATAGAATGACCTTTGCTTTCTCAAACCACATTTTCTTCAAATTTCTCTAATGCAATGAAATATTGCGCATTCTCTATGCACAGGTCTTTTCTCTTGACTGTACCAAGGGTCATAATTCTTTTAAACTTTGAATCCAAGCACATGGCAACCCATGTTTATTCCCAGGAAGGAAGCCAAAAAAAAAATTTATCAAATGCCTGCTATGTGCCAAGCATTGCACTAAGGTTATTATTTTTTTTTACATATTTTATCTTATTTGATTCTCATGACCACCCTTTGAGATGGGTGCTACTACTTTTCCTGTTTTGTAGTTGAGGAAACAGAAGCAGGATGAAATTAAATAATCACATTGTATACTATATGATGATTAATTCTGATGGACATGGCCATCTTCAGCAATGAGATGAACCAAATCAGTTCTAATGGAGCAGTAATGAACTGAACCAGCTATGCCCAACGAAAGAACTCTGGGAGATGACTAAGAACCTTTACATTGAATTCCCGATCCCTATATTTTTGCCCACCTGCATTTTGGATTTCCTTCACAGGCTAACTGTACAATATTTGAGTCCAATTCTTTTTGTACAGCAAAATAACGGTCTGGTCATGTATACTTATTGTGTATCTAATTTATACTCTAATATATTTAACATCTATTGGTCATCCTGCCATCTAGGGGAGGGGGAAGGGGGAAGAAGGGGGAAAATTGAAACAAAAGGTTTGGCAATTGTCAATGTTGTAAAATTACCCATGCATATAACTTGTAAATAAAAAGCTATAAGTAATAAAAAAAATTTTAAAATTAAATAAATAAATAATCGCATTGTAAGTGATGAGGTTGGGGGAGCAACACTTAGTTCAAAATAAACATGTGACAAATTCACAGTGACCATTCTTTTTGCCAAAAGGAAGGTTTATTTAGGAGTTTACAGAAAAATAAAAAATAAAATAGGAGTGTCAAAGATGAAATAGAGTTGGGAGAACATATAATTAGCAAGAAAAAAAGACAAGTTTCCCAGAAGAGCTCACAATTAACCAGGAGAAAGGAAATACTCAATGAGGTGGGAGTAAACCATTGACTGGCAGTTTAGACTGACCAGAGTTAGCTAGAATAAGGAGAAAGGTGCCATTAAAGGGAAGGCACTATAACAGAGAGTACCTCATAGTGGGCTTAGTTCCTGAGAAGAACTTAGTAAAGCTCTTCATCATAAGCACATCTTTTTATAGGGGAAATATAGCCTTGTAGTTTCTCAGGAAGAACAGAGAAATAAAGGAAGAAGCTCAAAGGAAGGGTCAAAAAGAAAGGAAAAAAGGTGGAGGAATGATGGAATGCACTTGGCAGACAAGGTCCCAGATCTATCTAAAGATATGCTAATCAATATCTCAAAGGTTATTTAAAGATGCACAGAGGTTTGAGAGATAGACAATAGGCAAGAGTTCCATCTTCACAATCACTCCATACCAACAGGATAATCTAGAAATTGGTTATATCTGATAATTGCCAGATGAGTAATTCCCCTGTCTTCCTGACAAGGGAAGATAGTTCACCTTAGTAAGTCATAGGCTGGATTTGAACTCAATTCTTCCTGAATCCAAGTTCACTACTCTATTTGCTTCTATCCTCATGTCTGGATGACTTCTTTCTGATCTTCATTTCTCAGAATCTTTGACTTCCTTCAAAGCACAACTTAAATACCACCTCATATATTAATTCTTTTCTGATCCCCAGTTGTTAATATCTCCTTGAAAATTGTTGTTCTTCATAACCCATTTGGGATTTTCTGGGCAAAGGTACTAAAGTAGTTTGCCATTTCTTTCTCCAGCATATTTTACACATAAGGAAATTGAGGTAAACATCGTAACATGTAATAGAGTCTCACAACTAGCATCTGAAATCAGACTTTAGGTCTGGAACTCTATCCATTGCACTGCTTAGTGATGAATTACATTGAATTTATTCTGTGTATACTTTTGTATATACTCATTTATATCCACATTGTTTCTTCAGATAGAATGTGAGCTTCTTAAGAATAAGCTCCATTTCATTTTTGTCTTTGTATTCCCAATATTTAGTATAGTCCTAGCATATAAAAAGTGCTCAATAAATGTTTTTTGACTGTGATTGATCACAGTCAAAATTGAATATAAGTTCTGCCACTGGCTTACTTCATATACCAATTACAATTCTAACCTTTCTAGGAAACCTTTCCCAATCCCCCTTAATGCTAGTGCCTTCTCTCTCCAATTTATACTATTTATAATCTGATTCATATATAGTTGTTTGCATGTTATCACTGCCATTAGTCAGAGCCCTTTGAGAGTGGAAATTGTCTTTTGCCTTTAAATAAACTTATTGATTAGCATATCTTTAGATAGATCTGGGACCTGGTCTGCCAAGTGCATTCCATCTGTCTCCTTGATTGTGCATTAGAACTATGCACAATGTTCTGTGCACAGTAGGTAACTGACAAATTTCTTGCATTGAAAAGTTTTACTTAGACTAAAACCAAATCAATAAAGAACAGACATTTCTATTTTCTTTTATTTTAGAACCTGTTTAATATCTAGAAGGCTCTTAATAGTAATCATTATTTTATTCCTATAATTCTTATTTCTCTCATTTCCTGCTGTCCAAAAGTTAGACTAGAGAAAGAGCTGTGCTATAGGTAATCATTTTATGTAGGAAAATGGCTTCATTCTCTGTGGAATGCATTTGATTGGTAAACAGAAAACCTGAATTTGAATGTAAGTTCTGCCACTGGCTTACTTCATATCCCAATTACAATTCTAACCTTTCTAGGAAACCTTTCCCAATCCCCCTTAATGCTAGTGCCTTCCCTCTCCAATTTATACTATTTATAACCTGATTCATATATAGTTGTTTGCATGTTATCACTGCCATTAGTCAGAGCCCCTTGAGAGTGGGAATTGTCTTTTGCCTTTCTTTGTATTCCCAGAACTTAACAGAGTCCTTAACTCATAGGTACTTTAAAATGCTTATTGACAGACTATTAGCTGTTATGAATAATTGGCTTCCTTTCTCTGGAGTCCCAGTTTTCTGATCTGTAAAAAGGAGAAATTGATTCAAATAACTTATTCATTCCCTTCCAACTCTGAGGATCTAAGATTATATAAAATATCTTAAAATAGCTACTGTCCCTGCTAAATCTCTTTTTCATTCCCAGTCCTTCCTGTATCTTTCTATGGCATGGTCTCCAGTTTCTTTATTAACATCCTAAGGAGATCTGGTCTTCTTAAATCTCATTTAGAACTAACTGAAGAAGACACTCCAGATGTGATCTAAGCAGAAAAGGACACAGTGGACTGATCATTTCCTTCAATCTGAATATCGTGCTTCTCTAGGCAGCCTTAAGACTATTGAGCTTTTTGGCTATATTGTATATACGCCATTAATTTCTATTGAGTTTGGAGTCCACTAAAATTCTCAGGTTATTTTCCAAGGAATTGCTGTCTAAACAGAATTTTCCAGTCTTATGCATGTGAAAGTGATATTTTTACTCCAAGGGTAGAGGTTTACATTTGTTCCAATCAAATTTCACTTTCTTTGTGAAAGAAAGGCCTATCATTCTTGCCTGTCAGGGTCTTTTTGGGTTTTGATGCTTTCACCCATGTTCTGAACTACCTTCTCCCTGTTCACTGTCATATACAAATTGACAAGAATACCACTTTTGCTTTCTTCCAAATCATTGATAAAAATGTTGCACAACACAGACCCAAAGTCAAACCCTCACAAGCCATCCATTTAATAATAAATTCTATAATTTTTGCCAAAAGTTGAAGTCAATCTCTTTGGCATATAATCTGCAGAATCCACCCTTTTCTCTGTTTTGAAAACATTTGCTCTTCTCTCATTCTGTGGCACCTTTCCAGTCCCCTATAGTTTCCCAAATATCCCTGTCAGTGTCTCAGCGATCATATCTACTTATTCTTTCTATATCCTAGGATACAGATTCTCTGGGTCCAATGACTACTCTCACTAAGGTCAACTGGGAGCTTCCTTCTTATTGAAAATATAAGAAGAAAACATGATCTGTCCATCATTATTTCAAAAGGCAATGTTGTATGCTAGAAACTGAAATGGAATTGGAGTCAGGAGACCAGGGGGTTTTCCTCCAGCCTCCTGTACTTACAAGTTTTGTGACCAAAAACTAATCCATCATTTAATGTCTCTGAGTCTGAGTCTCAATTTCATCATTTCCTGCTAAAGTTTCCTAAGACCTCATATCTTTTCATATCAACGTTGATCTATTTCAGCGACATAACCTGCTCTGTCCTCCTTTTCCATTGTTCCTTTTAGAAGTTTTTGTGTGTTTGTTTTATCATTATCAATTGTATCATTAACAAGTTTTGCTTTGTCTTAGAACTCTTAAACTACTTCAGTCTCAGATCTGTACCTTGATTCCTTCTTACTCAAATGCAAAAACAATCATAATTTTGATCACCTCTTCACAATCCAGAATTCTGAAATTGCTTTGTTGGACCGTCATACTTTATCCTTGTATCCTTTCCTCTTCATTCTTCATAAACATATTCTTCATCCTCCTTATGACTTTCAGGCCCTTCATTCCTCCCTCTACTCCTAATCTATGCTCTTTTATATGGCCTCATTTTCCTTCCTCCAAAATATTGATCTATAATAAATCAGTTCACTTTTACACTGTCAATTCACCTTAAATTTCCTTTCCCCTTTGTCTAGACTGAAGCCTTACCAAATTGAGTTATCTTCATCATTAAAAAGTAACAAAATTATCCTATTCTTAATTGCCGTATTACAATCCTTTTCTGACCTATTACATTTCCCACATTACTTATTCCAAAACTTATCTCAACAAACCAGCTACATCACCCATTTCTCTCACCCCAGAGCTCAATTTGCTATATGATGTATACAATAAAGGTCACCTGTCAGGTCCTGGCCCTTCTCTAGTTCTCTAGCTTAAAATCCCTGGCCACTCCCTCTCTCTCATTCTCTCTTCCTTTGTTTTAGTCTGATAAAGAAACATCTTTGCCATTTCACCTCACTCACTTGTACCAACTTTCTTCTAAGTGTTAAATCCAATAGCTTATTCTCAATCATATCTTCAGTGTCTCATATGGCCAACCATCTCTCTCCCCTCCACCTTCTCTTCACCCTCCTGATCTTTTATAACACTACTGCTTTGTTGTCTGATTGTTTTCATTAGTGTCTGATTCTTTGTGATTTCATTTGGTAAGAACACTAGAGAGATTTGCCATTTCTTTCCCCAGCTCATTTTACAGGTGAGGAAACTGAGGCAAACAGGATTAAGTGAGTTGCCCAGGGTCACACAGCTAGAATGTGTCTGAGGCCAGATTTGGACTTAAGAAGATGAGTTTCCTGACTCTAGGCCCAGCACTCTATCCATTGTTCCACATAGCTGCCATAAGACTATTAGTGTTTGTGACCTAACATTGCTAATTCCTGGGTTTTCTCTTATCCGTCTGAACATTTTTTGGCAGAATCATTATCAGGGCACCATCTTCTATGCATTGTTATGAATCAAATCTCTGTCCTAGCCCCTGTACTCTTATTTATCTAGAGAGTCTATTTCAGTGATCTACTCAGCTTCTCTGAGGTCACTAAACATAATTATGCATATGAATACTAAATCTAGATATCTAACCTAATCTTTCTCTTACACTCCATCCAAACCAAACAAACGAAGCTTAATGAGTGTCTGTAATGGGGAGAGAATAGAAAAGAGTTTTCTGGTAAATATTTAATCACCAGATATTTGGGGGGGGGGGGAAGGGAGTTGATGTACACACAACAAAGACACTTTTAAGCTTAATCTTCATTATTAATACTTTCTCTTTCATTTTCTTAAGCAAAGATAATCAACAAAATAATAACTCAAACCCTTATGTGTAGCAATTGCCAATTTTCTGAAGTATAAATGCTCACAATGAAAATTTAATAGTTGCCTCTCAAGATGCAGTACAGACTGCTAGGTACTAGTGATATAAAGGGGAAAAATTAAATGGTCTTCAAGAAGTTTATATTCTATCAAGAGAAATACATGGACCTATATGGGTAAGTACAATATATAGTAAGAATAAATATAATAAATACAATATCTGCATTTGGATTTCTCACAAGCATCTAAAATTCAACATGTCCTGAACAGAACTCATCTTTATCTTGAAAGTGATTCCTTTTCTTAATTCCCCATTCCTATTGAGGGTACTGCCATCTTCAGACACTCAGGTTCAAAATCTCAGAATCACCTTTGACTCTTTCCTTTTTCACACAGTCACCACCTCAGACTCCATCCCTATTAATCAGTTGCCCAATCTATCAATTACCTTTTCACAACCTACATGATATTTATCCCTTTCTATTTACTCATATTATAAACTTCTGGGCAATGCAAGTCCTTTTTATCTTTACTTGGACAATTGTAATAGATTCCTAATGGGCCTCCTTGCTTCCAATCACTCATCCTCCAGACAACTGACAAAATAATCTTCATTATCACCTTGCTCTAGTTTTCATTGCTGCAATATTCATATAGTCTGTGAATGTCTTCCACCAATCTTGAATCTACTGAAAGATTTCTGTTGTAGTTTATCCCTAGTCCAAGAGGCTTCAGAACAATCAAACCTATTTCAGGGGTAACCTGAAAAAAAATAGAAGACTTAGAACAAATTACTTTTTTCAAGTATCAAGGAGAGAGATTCACTATGTTCTGCTTAGCAATAGAGGGTAGTACCCAGAAAAATGGGTTGCACAGAGACAGATTTAGCCTTAGAGGGGAATGGATTACCATGGGTCATGATGGATACTCCCTCTTTGAGGTGACCACTGATCACAGCTGTTCTCAACTTCTTGTTGTTTTTTTCTTCATAGCAGTAGTCAGTAATTAGTGATTCTGTAATTGGTATTCTCACTATTCTTCCAACTGTAAACTAAGCAATCAGAAACTACCGTTCCAGATGTCAGGCTCAGCTGAAGGTCTCTGCTTATTTTCTGAGGATGAATTAAGCTGTTATACCTCAAAAGCTTGTCAGCTCTTGGCATTGATCTTCATTTTCAACTATACTCTCTTTTGTGCCTTTAGTATAAGTGATACTATTTCATTATGATTTTTAAAAATCCTTGAAACATTTGGCTTCACTACACCAACAGCTACTGCAATATCTCAAACAATACTTGTATAGGGCTTTTTAAAGAGCTACAAATTTTGTATGTATTCATTCTTTAAAAAGAATTTTTTAAGTACATGAAAAAAAAATGTAATGGAGCCTGTATCTATTGGTACCAAATCCAGCTAATAGAAAATAAAGTAAGCAAAACAGCTCAATTTGATTTTATTGGAACAAGATTAATTTTCAGTCAGTTGAATATTAGTTTAAGCATTCACATTAAACCATTGCTGTCATAAAATTAAAGAAACCTCATAAAAAAATTTCTTGCCCAAGTAATTTGTATGTAGGGAGCCACAAGATCTAGAGCTAGAAGAGCTCTTAGATAAACTCTAGGAAGAGCAATCAAGATAGCAGAGTATAGGTAGCAATTTTGTTGAATCCCCCCAATATTCCTCTCCAAATCACTTTAAAATAATTCTTCAAATTAAATTTTGAGTGATGGGGCCAACAAAAGGTCAAAGTGAGAATTTTTTTCCAGCCTAAGATAATTCATGAGACTAGCAAGAGAAAAAAGAAAGAAATTCCAGTGTAGGAATCATACTGAAGCACTGAAGCAATATCAACAACAGGCCTTGGAGACAGAGTCAGCAGCAGCTTCATGAGCTCTCAACTCAGAGATGGTAAGGGGGTTGGACAAAGAGATTATGGGGAACCTTTTGCTAGCATTGGCTGTAGCCGGCTTTGACTGGCAGCTCTATTGTCCATAATCAACACTGGATTTCATTTTCAGCATGAAGAAGAGCACTTGTGGTCAGTCACAAGGGAGCAGGAGTCATGATCACAGTTCCAGAGCAGAAGGGAACACTCCCAGAGCTCATGACTGAGGAGAGCAGGGGATCTGGTCAAAATTCAAGAGCCAAGAAAAGGACTAGAACTTGCAGATACAGAAGAGCAGAAGTTTTTAGGATCATCAAAAACTTGCAAATCCCAGAAGTAGCTCTAAAAATGGCAGTATGAAAATGTCTGAAGCTGGGGATTATAAATATATCAAATAATAATGCATAATTATATAACATATATCATATACATTATAGTATATTTTATTACATATATATTCTTCCTTCTTTGAACCAATTACAATGTGAGTGAACTTCAAGAATTGCTTGCCACACTACCACAATAAATCCACACCTACTCTTTGACCCAGAAATACTACTACTAGATCTGTATTCCAAAGAGATTAAGGAAAAAGGGAAAGGATAAAAATATTTATGGCAACTCCTTGTGATGTCAAAGAATTGGAACTTGAGGTGATATTCATCATTTGGAGAATAGTGTTGTACTTCCAATCATAATAGGTTTTATTATGCTATAAGAAATGATGAAAGCTGTGGTTTCAGAAAGAAAATGGTGGGATTTATATAAACTGATGCAAAATGAAATGAGCAGAATTGTAATTATGATAATTAGCTGTGAAAGATTGGGCTACTCTGATCAATACAATGATAATTGTATTATAATGAAAAAAATAATGATCTCCTCCTCCAAAGAGAAAGCTTATGAACTATGTGCAAAATATAATTTTCTTCTTTTTTGCTTTATTTTTGGCAATATGGAAATATATTTTGTGTGATTTCACATGTCCAATTGCCATAGTTTTGCTTGCCTTCTCAATAGGTGAGGGAGAAAATTCGGAACTCAAAATATAAGATAAATAAGTTAATAAATAAAAAGAAATCCTATAGGCCAAATTCCTCTTTTAATAAATGAGGAAACTGAGGTTGAGAGGGATAAAGTTGTTTGACCAAAGTCATATTTTGAACCACGGTCTTGTAGCTCAGGGCTTTTCCCACTAGACTGCATAGCTACTCTCCTCCTTTGTACTCAGCTACTTATAGTTTTCCTTTGCTCCTCCTCTGCCCATCCCCTCCGTACCCTCAGCCCCATTCCTCAGTGTAGTCTCTAAGGAAGAGAGAAGAAAGCATTATCTGGTAACCAATGTTCCAAGGTTACCTCGTCACAAAAGAATTTGGAATTGTTTTGAAGAATCAGACCCAGATTTCAAAATGAAACAAATATCTCATGAATCTTCTCTCTGGCTCTGGAATCATGACAACTCTACTCTGAAAAGCCTCTATTTCCAGCCCTGAACAAGGAGATGGACAACTTATATCTTGTCTATGGAAGAAAAATATCTTGTCTATGGAAGAAAACTAGAATTTATGAAAAATCAAAGCTACTACTGATCCTGTACCACTGAAACGCCTTTGTTTGCTTTCAATATGTTATTGACTGGACAATATCCCAGCTTCCCTGACCTCAACTACATTCCTGGGCCAAAAAAGGGAGGGAGAGATGAAAATTTGAAGGAGCAAACTTGTATGGAAAGAAATGAGTTAGGAAGCCACCACACCCAAACTATAGAAAGCAGGTTTTCCAATTGGGCTTGATATATACAGGCGGCTCCAGGATGGTGAACAACTGATGAATTGTAATTGCATAGGATCATAGGAGTTAGAATGGGAAAAGACCATGTAAATCATCTAGTGCATATTGCATTCAAGTTATATAAGGAGGAAACTGAGGCCCAGGTATAAATGTCTTACCATAAGTACCTCAACTAGCAAGAAGTGAAGTCAGAATTGGAACCTACATTTCCAGACTCCTAATTAAATGTTCTTTCCATTACTCTGAGCTTACATTTAGTTCAGCATTCAGCATTTATATAGCATTTTAATATTTGCAAAACATTTTATATATATACATAGGATATGTATATATATAAAACCTTACTGTATATACATATATAATCTCATTTTATAAATATATATACATATATATGTATAAAATCTCATTTTATCTTCACAATATTTCTGAGAAGTAGGTACTATTATTATTCCCATATTACAGTTGAGGAAAATGAGCGTGATTGAAATTAGGTGGCTTGGCTTGGGACAATACAGCTAGAAAGTGATTAAAGCTGGATTTTATTCAGGTCTTCTTCACTCCAGACCTAGTGCTCTATCTATGGTGGGCACTAGTTAGTTTCTTTTTAGTAAAGGACTAACTAGATTATTCTTACCAGGAAATTACCATTTTCTAAGCAAAGCAGCCAGAAAATAAACAAACAAACAATGATGTTTAATAAACCCCAAGGAAGGGGGATACGTTGTTCTGAAGATGAAGGAGCTATTTAAAAATCAATAATGCATGCAATTCAACCTAATGAACATTTTTTAAAGGATTTCATTTATTAAAATTCAGGAAACTCTTCTAGGTAGTTGAGATACAAAGAAAATAAGCGGAACTTTCTCTCAAGAAGCTTACAATCTACTAGAGAGAAATGACAGTAAGCAAATTTAAAGTAATGCAAAATAAAAATGTCTTTGGATGAGAGACAGAAAGAGAGAGAAAAAGATTGAGAGAGAAAAAAGAGAGATACAAAGGGAAGGAGAGAGAGAGACAAAAAGAGAAGTGAGCAAGGGATCAAGAAGAGGAGAAGGAGGAGAAAGAGAAAAAATGGAGAAAGAAACTGATAATTGAAGGAAGAGGAGATCTTATATGTGAGGTGACACCTGAGCTGTACTTTGCAGGAATGTAGAAATTTCATGAAATAGTTATGAAAAGAGGGTACATGGCAACCAAAGCAGACTATTTCTGCAAAGACACAGAGGTCATAGGTGGAATAGCATGCTTAGGGATAAGTTTAAGCAATATACAATATGCCAGGCATTTTGCTGGACTTGTCAATACAAAGACAAGAGAGGGCTCCTTCTCTCAAGGAGTCTGCAATCTGACAAAGAAAATGTAGCATGCACTAGTAAATTATAATAAAGAAGGGTCATAGGGCATAGATTTTTTTTTCAGAGAGTCAGTTGTTAAACACTTGCTAGAACATCATTGGTTCCATCCCCCTCTGTCCAATATCCCTAATAAAGAGACTAGAAAATGACCCCATTGATTAATGAAAAAGTAAAAACATTTTATATAGAAAAGGCACGAAATCTTACAAGGTTAAATCTGCAATTGATTCACTATAATTCTGTCAACTTTCAAACAAGAGTATCCTAGCATTATAGCTAAAGTACTGGACTTGAAAACAAAACTTGGATTCAAATCCTGCCTTTCACATTTATAAAGCTAAGTGACCATGAACAAATTCTATCAGTCATCTGCAAAATAGGAGGTAATAAAAACTATAGAACTTACCTCACAGGATTGTGGTGATGGAGCTAATACACACAGAGTGATTTTTAACCTTAAAGCACAAGGCTATTATTGTGTGTGTTGGGGATCCAGGAGGTTAGATAGGAGGTCTGTGAGAAACTGAAAGTGGTGGTAAAGTTGATGAAGCTCAAGGCTCTGAGAGAGAAGTTTAGAATGTGAAAAACTCTCAAAAGCCTTATCATAGCCACAAGGAGCCCTTTATTTTGTCAAAGGGCATGCAGGTAGATCAAGGTCATAATCATAATCATAATCATAAAACCTATGGTTTTGAGTCAAGGAACATTACTTAGAAATCAGAGTCGGGGAGAAAGATGTAGGGAGAGTAGGTCTAGGCAGGGGTCCTCAAACTTTTTAAATAAGGGGCCAGTTCACTGTCCCTCAGACTGTTGGAGGGCGGGACTATAGTAAAAACAAAAACTTTGTTTTATGGGTCTTTAAATAAAGAAACTTCATAGCCCTGGGTGAGGGGGACAAATGTCCTCAACTGCTGCATCTGGCCCACGGGCAGCAGTTTGAGGACCCCTGGAAGAAAGTCAGGAGAGAGTAAGGGAAGATCCTAGCCAAGAACAAACTCACAGGAGCATTATGTCTACATCTGCAGTTGTATGATGGGGATACAGAGAGATATGGACAATGAGCGTTTGACTGCTGTGATTCAAGAGTATGCTCTAGTGCTTCTGCTCCAGAGAAGGAAGAATCCTCACTGATTTGGTGAGTGGGGGGAGCGTTGGTCACTCTGACCAAATAACCATCCCAGGAATATATCTCCCATTGTGTGGGATGAGGCTGACAATGGGAACAGGGTGGGATCCTCAGACTTTACAACAAAGACGAGCAGATAAGCGAGCTCACTCTGGTCCCTCCCTGTGGATACCGGGTTAGTTCTAGTACAAGTTCAGACCTGACGGGCAGGTGTAGACGGCACCGATTTGGAATGAGGGTGTCCATCCCCAGTCTAAGAAGCTCTTAGTCAGAACGACTTCAATCTCAGGAGATCTAAGGCACGCTACCTGAGACCACAAAGGAGAGAACTGAAAGTATATACAGGCAGGGACAGGTAAAGTTGCACAAAGAGAGACCTAGCCTGACGTCAGGAACATTTCCAAACCATCAGAGTTGGCCCAAAATGGACTGACCTACTTTTCCTGAACACTGTCTCACTGGAAAGCTCCAAGCAAAAGCTGGGCTATAGTCTAGCAGATTGCTGCTGAGCTGCAAGATAAGCCTGATAATCTCTGACATCCCTTTCACCTGAGCTCTGAGCTGCGCGTGGATCGCCTTCAAGGTCTGCATCCCTGGCTGGACCTAACCTAACAGATTTCTCTGGTTAATCTGGCCCAGGGCATGGATGCAATCTCTCCCTTGGGCTGTGCTTTTTCAGATTTTTATTCCCGGCATTTCCAGCTCCCTAGAATTAAAGGAAGATTAGATGCAGGTTAAATAGATTTATATCGTGCTATGGTATCTCCCTGGCCTTCTGAACCGGTTCTTTTTCCAGAGATGTCTTAAATTTGCAAGAAAACAGAATGATGAAACGCTGCCCCCTTGTGGTCCTTGCTCATTCTCTATTCATAGGATGATAATTCATTTAAAAATACTTGTTCATGTGGGAAGAGTACGTTTAAGTTTACTAAGCATTGCCCCCATAAAACTCCATAAAGTAGTTAGCGTAAGCTCTCTCGTTTCCTTTTTGCATTCAAAATAACAGAACTGGTAAATTGTAGCGTTGGAATTCAGCTCTAGCTTCTGACTTGGAATCCATTTTTCTTTCCACAATACTACAGTGCTTCTCATATAAAGAGGGAATTAAAAGACTGGTGGATTTGGAGTGAGACGACCTGAATTTAATCTGAGGTCTGCAATTTAGTACCCTGAAGAAGTCATTTCCCTTCTGTGATTTCAATAAATAAGATCGAACTAAATATCTTTCCAGTTCTCTTTTAGCTCTAAACCATGATCTTTTGATTTCATCCTGCTTTTTAGAACTATTATTTAGGAAGTAGGTGTTGAAATAAAATGTATTTATTGAATGAATCAACAAAAGAGGTTCTCAAACCAACTTTGCTTTGGGACAAATTATTTGGTTTTTGGATCACTAGGTTTCTCATATTTCAAAAGGAAGAGAATGATTGTTGTATGTTTGTGTCATGGGTTTAAATATGTAACTCAATTATCTCTGTACCATTTTGTTTTCTCATATGTGTATCTTCAGCACTTAGCATAGTAATCACTCAACAAATGTTTCATCCATTTATTCTTATTATAATTTTATAAGTGTATTAGTAACCCACATTTATCTTAATTAAGAATTTAAAAGAGCTTCAAAACTATCATTTTATGTTCTCTTGTATAACTTCGTAATAAACTCATTTGAGATCACCTATTTTATTCAGTAAATTTAACTAGGTGTCTGAGTAGAAGGATATAAAGGCAAAGCAACAACAAAATAGGCTTTTCCTGAAGGAGCTTGCATTCTAATGGAGTTAGGTTGTTGATGTGGAAAACGAGTGGAAGGATGGTGAATTATGTATTGTGGTGTAGTTGATAAGGATCACAAAGAACTAGGCCAGATCTCAACTCTCTAACCCTCTTCTATTTTGGCTGTAAATATAAGAATTAAATTCAAAGGCCTCTAAGGTTCCTGCCAGTCCTAAATCTATGATCCTGTGATTTCTGTTGTCATAATCTTATTGCCACCTTAGGGCTTAGAGACCCACAAAACTAAGGAGAATGGTGGCAGCTCAAAGTCTGGATAGAATCCCATGAATTAAAGACTTGGACTTCCTAGTGGAGAAAAAAAAAAATCAGAGCTTCATGGTCTTTAGGAAGCCTGTAGCTTCCATGGTAGTTCAGAAGGTCTGGATCTTAATTCCTCCTCTGTGAAATAAGAGGATTACATTGGATGATATTTATGCATATGGATGACGGACATGTGAAAAATACACAGCCCTCACGCTCGAGAAGTACATAAATTAGTTGGAAGATGACATATATGCAAATATATTTTATTTAAATTTAAATTTGGCAAGATTTTAGATCCCTTGCAGTATTGAAATATTATAGATAAGAAAACTAAAGTTTATCAAAGTTAAATCACTTGCGTACAGTCTACCGAGGTTCCCATGACCTCAGTAATTTTTCTCCTATTCCAAACTACTCTTCATTTATTCCAAAGCTGCTTTCATAAATATTTATGAGAAATTAAGATTCATAACCTTGTTCTTTGCTTGAATATATATGGATAGTTAGGATATTTTAGTTGTTTAAATTTAAATAACAAAGCAATGACAAATTCTTCATATAACAGTACTGAATCCTGTAAATTGCAATTGCCCCAAAAGAAATACATAGCATATGATATAGTGAGCTTTCAAAGCTCTATGAATTGGAGTCATTCCAGAAGGGAATGGAATTTAAGCTGAGCTTTGAAGGATGGCTAATATTAGAATTGGTGGAAAAATAGAAAAAGAAAGGCAAAGAAGACAGACTAGCAAAAATGTGTTGGAGGACTATTTCTTACCTTTTAGAAATAGATATCATTTAATTAGGGTTGACTGCTAACATATTTACTAAAAAGTGAGAAAGAAGTTACCCCAAACCCTTTCTATTAAATCTCTCCAAAATCCTCATCATTCTACAAAGTGAAATAAACAGAATGAGAAGAATATTGGATGTTGTAACAGCAATTTTGTACATTGAACAACTATGCATGACTTGGTCATTTTAAGCAATACAATGATCCAAGACATTTTTGAAAAGCTCATGATAAAAAATGATGTCTGCCTCCATAGGAAAAAATGATTTTGTCTGAATACAGATGAAAGCATAGTATTTTTCACTTTTTCTTTTTTTGTTCAAATTTTCTTGCACAAAATGACTAATATGAAAACATTTTACAAGACTGCATACTTAAACTCTATATCAAATCATTTACCAACTCAGGGAGGGTGAAGAGGATGGAGGAAAGTACAGATTTTGGAACTCAAAACTTTAAAAGAATGTTAAAATTTGCTTTTATGTGTAATTGAAGGAAAATGAAATATTATTTCATTAAAAAATCTTTATCCAGGAAAAGAGAATAATAAATATTGGAGAACATATGGGAAAACTGGGACACCAATTCATTGTTGATGTAGTGAAACCATCCAACCATTCCGGAGAGCAATTTGAGACTATGGGCTATATCAAACTGTGCATACTCTTTGATCCAGCAGTATCCCTACTGAGTCTGTATCTCTCAAAGAGATCCTAATAGAGGGGAAAGGATCCACATGTGCAAAAATGTTTATAGTAGCTCTTTTTGTAGTGACAAGGAATTGGAAATGGAGTGATGCCCATCAAATGGGGAATGGCTGAATAAGTTATGATATATGGATGTAATGGAATATTATTGTTCTATAAGAAATGATGAGCAGGCAAATTTCAGAAAGACCTGGAGAGACTTACATGAACTGGTGCTGAATGAAATGAGAAGAACCAGGAAAACATTGTACTCAGTAACAGCAAAATTATGTGGTGATCAATTGTGATGGACTTGGATCTTATCAGCAATGCAGTGATTTAAGAAATTCCAATAGATTTGAGATGGAAAATGCCATCCATATTCAGAGAGAGAACTATAAAGACCGAAAGTGGATGGAAGCATAGTATTTTTACCATTTTTGTTTGCTTTTTGCTTGCTTTTTCTTTCTCATGTTTTTTTTTTTCCATTTTGGTCTGATTTTTCTTGTAGAACATAACAAATATGGAAATATGTTTAAAAGTATTGTACATGTATAACCCATATCAGATTGCTTTCTGTCTTGGGGAAAGGGAAAGTAAAGGAGAAGGAGAGAAAAGTTTGAAACAAAATCTTAAAAAAAGAATGATGAAAACTTCCTTTACATATATTTGGAAAAATAAGATACTATTAAGAAAAAAATTAAAAAAAACTCATCATCCTTTCTCAATCAATCAGTGAGACACAAGGAATTAACTGAATCCCAGTAAAACAAATATTTAAAACCCTTTAAACAACTGGAGTACTCAATAAGTCACAGAAGCAAAAAGCCCTTGGATTGATGTGGGGAAATTACAGTTTAGTTAGAAGCAAATAAATCCATCCAAAAAGATCACATATAAAAATTGAGGACATATCCCAAAATACTACCCCTTAAGTATTCATACACAAATATGTGTATGAATGGAACATGAAGGAATGTTCCAATGAAGGAACAAGGTTATAAATCTTAATTTCTCATATATATATATATATATATATATATATATATATATATATTTTAGAAGCAACTTTAGAATATGCAAAAAGTAGTTTGCAATAAAAGAAAAAATACGGAATCCAGGGAACCCTAGTGGTACAAAGGCAAGTGATAAAATCTAGATAAACATTAGTTTTTCATCTGCAATATTTCAATACTATAAGGGATCTATGTATTTTCTCTAACAGTGAAGACTGTGACTCATCCATACATTCTCAACCTATGTAATTTCTATGTCCTTTCCAAAGTCTCCCATTTCATTGGAAATCCTCCTCTTTAATATTGCACATCAGTATGTCCTTATGCTATACCTCACTCTCAAAATATATCTGATCCACCATTTTTCTATTCATATATGTCTTTGATAATATCTTTTATTGCGAATCTTATTTACAAATCAACAGTTATGATATGCTAAAACCTATAGCAGAGATATCACATTGGTAGGTAACACATGGGATTGAACACTGTACTTAGAATAAGGAAGAAGAGTTCAAACTTTGTCTCAGTCATGTACCAACAACGTGTTCCTGAATAAGTCACTCAATTTCTGACTGCCTCAGTTTTTTCATCTATAAAATGGGACTAATAATAGCATTTTTCTCTCAGACTCATTCTGAGAATCAAAGTAAATCGTATTTATGAATCACTTTGTCAACCTTAAAATGCCACATAAATGCTAGTGAACATTATTATTGCTTAGAGTTACCATTTCCTACTTTTATTGGATCAACTGTGATATTAATTGCAAACTTTAGTGTTCTGGGATATATTTACATAGTATCTCAAAAAGAATATCGGTGTTAAAGAGATGGATTTGTGTCTTAGGAGCAGCTTGGAATTGTTGAAAGCATCGGGATATTTCACAAAGAAAATCTAGCCCATTTTTTCTCATATTTAATTCTGGGCCCAGCTCATATGTACTGATGGATTAAGTCAATGGACTTCCGTCAGAGTTTGTATAAAAGATATTCTTCATACTTTTGGGCTTTCTTATGTGGATGATTGGATTGATGATGGTCACGAATATCATTGAGAAAAAGCTCTGTAGCATTCTGAAATTTATCAGCAAGAGCAACTTTATTATCTTTATGAAATCTGTATCCCACTTAGATTTTCCATAGGACATCTTCCTTGAACATAGTAAACACCTTTGGCAAATATACAATCTCCATGTGCTATGCCTCACTTGATATTTTAATAGTTTATTTTATTTTTCAAAAAACAAGTTCTTTAATCTGTCTCTTCCACTACCTTGCCCCTATTAATCAATTAAAAACACACTCTTCCAAAATGAAAATCAAATATTCAATACATAGCTACATAATCCTTCAAACAAATCCCCCCATTAGCCATGACCAAAATCATATGTCTCTTTCTACATTTTAAATATAACTTCTCCATCAGGAAGTTTGGGGCAAGTTTCATCTTCATTATTTAGGACTCTTAGTTTATCATTTATTAGAACCAAATGGAGCATTGATCACAGCTCTAAAGTCTTTCAAAGTCATTTTTCTCTATTATGATTTTTTATCCCAGTCCTGCTCATGTTTTCTTTAATTCACAAAGATCTTCCCAGTTTACTCTGAAAGTGTCCATTTCATAATTCCTTATGATATAATAATATTTGATTGCATTCACATACCACAATTTCTTGGGCCATTCCTCAATAAAAGAATATACACTTAGCTTCCAGTTTTGGGCTGCCACAAAAGAACTACTATAAATATTTTTATACATGTAGATCCTTTTCCTCTTTCTTCAACTGTTCCATAGTAGTGGGCTTACTAGTAATAAACTTACTAGTGAGTTTATTCTCAACTAGGAATAGTTGAGTGACTTTTTGTAGTGTAGCATCCAATTCATTTTCCAGAATGGCTGGATCAATTCATAGCTTATGTCAAGATTGAACAGTATACCTGTTTTTCCCACAGTCTCTCAAATCTTTGTCATTGTTTTCTCTTGTGTATCTATGATTAACTGAAAGATATATGTAGAACTTCAAAGTTACTTTAATTTACATTTCTCTAATTATTAGTGATTTAGAACATATTTTCATATGATAATAGCTAGCATTTATAGAATGCTATACTTTGGGCCAAGCATTTTACAAATATTATCATATGTGGATCTTCACAATAACTCTAAGAGGTGAGTGTTATTATCCTCATTTAACAAGTAAGGAAACTGAAGCAAACAATGTTTAAGTGACTTGCAGCTAGTAAGTACCTAAGACTGATTTGAACTTGTCTTCCTGACTCCAGGCCCAGCACTCAATTCACTGCAGCACCTCACTGCCTAGTATTTCATCCTTTGAAAAGTATCTATTCATTTCCTTTGGCCATTTATATTTTGGGAAATGGTTTTTAGTCTTACAAATTCGAATCAGTTCCTTCTATATTTAAATCAGCTGGAAATGATACGTGTATCAAAAAAACTTCCTATAAGGATTTTCCACACACACTCTCACTTATTTTTCTAATTAGTACTGCATTCAATTTGTTTCTGCAACTTTTCTAATTTTAAATAAACAAAAACATCCACTTGATCTTATATGATCTTCTCTATCACTTGTTTAGTTTTAAATTCTTCCCTTATCCATAGTTAGGTAATTTTCCTTGTTCCTTGAATTTGTGTATGATACTTATAATAACCTTTTACATTTAGGTCATATATCCATTTGGAATTTATCTTTATGTATGGTGTGAGATGTTAACCTAAACCTAATTTCTGTCAGATAACTCTCCAATTTTCCTAGAAGTTTTTGACAAATAGTGTTTCTCTACCCCAGTAACCGGGTCATTGTGTTTATCAAAAACTGTATTACTATTTTTGCAAAGTTTCTTTATGTTATATACCTAATTTGTCCCAATATTTTTTTAAAACCATTATCAAATAATTTTAATGATTACTGCTTTGTAGTATAGTTTGAGATCAGGAAGTCATAGACCACTCTTCTTCCTTCCCACTCTTTTTATTTATAATTTCCCTTGAGATTCTTGAACTTTTATTTCTACATATGAATCTAGTTATTTTTCTAGCTATATAAAATATTCTTTTGGAAATTTGGTACAACCTGAATAAGTAAGTTAATTTAAGTAATATTCTAATTATATCACATTATCTTGATATGCCTCCAATTATTTTTTTTTACAAAGAATGTTTTGTAGTTAGATTCATAAAGTCTCTAAATAAATTTTGGTAAATATAATTCCAAATATTTTTTAACTTCTGTAGTTATTTTGAATACAATTTCTCCTTCTAGATTTTCTTATTGAGTTTGGTTGGTTATAAATAGGAGTGCTGATGATTTATGTGCTTTTCTCATATCCTATAACTTTACTGAACTTATTAGTTATGTTAATTAATTTTAATTAACACTATAAGGCTCTTTAAGTATACCTTCATATTATCTGTAAAAGATTTGTTGTTGTTGCCTATGTTTATTCCCTCAATCTATTTTTATTATCTTTTTACTGTAGCTAGCATTTCTAGTATCAATACTAGGAAATGCTAGTTATTAGTGATTTGGAAATTAGTAGTTAAGATAATAAGCATCCCTGCTTTACCCATGATTTGGTTTGAAAGATCTTTAACTTTTCTCCATTTGCTCTTAAATTTAGATAAATACTACTTACTATTTTAATAAAAGGTCTATATATCCCTATGTTTTCTAGAGTTTTTAATAAAAATGAATACTAGATTTTACCAAAAACATTTACAGTATTTTTAAAAATAATCATCATTTTTATTTATATAATTAATGTTTTATTATATATATATATATATATATATAGTCTTCCTTGTTTTGAACTAATCTGATATAAATCCAATCTGTTCAGAGAGTGTAATATATCTAATAAAAGTTATTATAATCTACTTGATAATATTTTATTTAAATTTTTTGTATTCATTCATTATATTCATTCATAGTTCATTATAAAGATTGTTCTATCATTCTCTGCTTTATCTTTCCTTGGGTTAAGTATGAAAACCATATTTTTACCATTAACAGTGATTAGATGGATAACTACTTTTCTCATTATTGAAAAGTTATAATGTAGCATTAGCATTATTATTAGAATGATTATATTAATTATTAGAATTAGCATTAGATTATGCAGTATTCATTTTCTTTGAATGTTTAATAGATTTTACTTATGAATTCATCTGGTCCTGGAGTAGCCATAATTACGGCTTCTTTAGTTTTTTTTTCTGACATTGAATTATTTAAATTTTATATTTCTTCTTTTGTTAACCTAGGTATTTTATATTTTCTAAAGAACTCATCTCCCTTTCCCCAGTTATTGGTTTTGTTAGTACATAATTGGGAGGAAATAATAACTAATAATTCTCTTCACTTTTCCTTCAATTGTTGTAAATTCTCCTTTTTCAGTTTTGACATGAACAATTGGTTTTCCTCTCAGTTTTTATTTATTAACTCATGGATCTTTTGCTTGCAGTTGTACTAATCTCTTCTTTAATTTTCAAAATTTACTTATGAAAATTAAAGAAGAGATTAATACAACTGAAAGCAAAAGACTTATGAATAAATAAATAAAAATTGATGACATTTTCTTATTGGAAAAAAAGATAAAAGTTAGCTAATATGATTAAAAACAAAGTAAGAGGTTTTTTTTTTATTTGTGGTTTAAGACTTCTTAATTGGATGTCTAATTCAATGATTTATTCATTGTCTTTTGTTGATAAAAGTGTTTTGAGATATAAAACTTAGAGATTTTAGTGTATTTTCTCTTCTTTTTTTTTTGATGGAATTTCTATTGTTTCTATAATTTGTTCTTTGAACTACCAGTTTTTCAGAATTATGTTATTTTCCAAATACTCTTTCATTTTCTTTAAAGGTGTTTTCTTGACTATGATTTTATTACATTATGATCAGTAAATAATGCATTTACTATTTTTACTTTTCTCATCTCTTGGTGAGATCTATATTATCCAAAGCATGGTTATTTTTTTTGTAAAAGTGCCATGTATAGCTGATAGGCATGTAAATACCTTTCTATTCTCATTCAGTAATTCAGTAATTGGCAGAAGTCAATCATCTCTAAAATTTCTCAAGTTCTTTTTAGGTCTTTAACTTCTTTATTTGTCTTTTTGTCAGGTCTGAAAGGGTTTTATAAAGGTCCCAAACTACTATAGTTTTACTATAGTTTTCTTCAATTATATCAACTGTTCTTTAACTATTCATATATTATTAAGTGCAAGTGTAGTAAGTGTGTATATTTGTTATCCATAGTACTTTTAAGCCTAATATGATCTCCTTATTTATCTATCTTTATTTTACTTATACTTACTGTAGTAGTACTAATAATGATAATAACAGCTAGAATTTATATCGCATTTTAAGGTTTACAAAGAACTACACAAATATTATCTCATTTTATCTTGATAACAACCCTGAGAAAAAGGATTATTTTTACGGATGAGGAAACTAAGGCAGAAAAATTCTGCATTTTTATATTTACATGATTTACATTTTACTGTTGAGGAAAATGAGGCAGAAAGAGGTCACACAAAGAGTAAATGTTTGAGACTGGACATGAACTCAGATCTTTCTAACTACCACGTCCAGTGATTTATTTCACTGTGCCACTCAGCTGTCCTAATCTTATCTGAATCCAAAGCCTTATCTGATTTTATGATCGCTACCACTATTTTGTTAAGTTCAGCTAAAGCATAACAGATTTTTTCTTTAACCCTTTATTTTAACTCTATATGAATCTTTGTGTTCCTTATAAATAAGAGATTCCTGAATTCTACTTACTAATACATTCTGCTATCCTACTCTGATTTTTTTTATTTCCCTCCATCCTGAGCTCCTGTAGTTTTCCTTCTCTTTGCTCCCTCTATTTACACATAATAATCTGGTAGAAGAGAGAAAGTTTGGTAGATACTTATAATCTTATAAGTAGAAGTGCCTGTTTTCTCTCTATTACAGTCTTCTCCCTAACCTACTTTTAATTCTGTTTTTATTTTTCTTTTTAATCTTCCCTTCCTGGTCTCCTTCAAACATTTAAGTTAATTTTGCTTATGATTATTTCCTTGCTTATATTTTCTCTTGACTTAGACAACTTTTTTACATTTTCCTTTGTCCTAGTTATGTTCCATTTTCCTATTGAGTTTCATGAATTTCTATACCAAGAACTCCTATATGTATGAAGGTGATGAGGGTGAGATGTGAATATGGCTGTGTGTAATTCTGATCAGTCTTCTTTCATCCAGTTTTCCTGAGATGCCAGTTCCCCACCCCACCTCTTCCTTTATGGTTATACAATCTTCATTTTATGCACATCTGTTATACAATAGAACTTTTTGTTCTTCTTCCCCCTTTCTTGTCCAGAATAGTTCCTTCTTTTATTTTTTTTGTCTTCACCAGAGATCATTAAAATAAATAGACAATTTAAACCACAAAAATCCTTTGTCATTTTCATTTTTCTCTGTGATAATAGAGTTCTAAGAAGATATTGGTTTTTATCTCCCTAAGAATACAAAACATTTCATTCCCACATATTCCCTTTTAATTAAACAAATATATGTAACCCTCTATGTTTTTCTTGGTTCCTGCATTTCCATTTCCAAATGTCTACTTCCAGATGTTCTGAGGTATTTATCAATATTATTTATAAAGCTTCTATTCCTTTAAAGGTTAACTTTTCCTTATAGAAATATACTTAGCTTTGCCAGATTAGCTATTATTGGTTGTAAACTCTCATCATTTGCTTTGTTGGAATATTATATTCCAAGTTCTCCTCTCTAAAACATAGGAGATGCTAAGTCTTGTGTAATCCTTATTGTAGCTCCTTAAGAGTGAACTCATTTTTTTTTTTTTGCATTCTCATTCTAAGAGTTCTAGAGAATTTTTTTTTCATTTTTCATTTTTTATTTCCTAAAGTGGTATTCAGACTTTTTTCTGATCATACTTTTCAGATAATCCAACAATCCTTAGTTTCTCTTTGACCTATATTCTAGGTCAATTGTTTTTTGACATATTTCTTAGATTTTTTTTATTTATCTTTTTATTTTGTTTTGATGTTTCTACTGTCTTGTTAAGTCATTATGTTCTGCCTGATTTATTCTAATTTCCATACCATTCAGTTCTTGAGTTAGGTTTCCACTGTTTCTTCAAAGGTGTCAATTTTGCATGCCATTTTTCATTCCTTATCTTATGTTTCATTTCTTGTGGATACTCCTAAAAATCTTTGCAGTAATCTCATTTGATATTTCTAATAAGATCACCTATCTCTCCATAGTTACATTTAGCTAGGAATCTTGCATAATTTTAATAGAGGACAATTTAACAAAAGAGAGCCTTTACGTTGGATTGTACTCTGTTTATTAATATTTTAAAAAATAACAAATAGAGTAAAACCTCTTATTCTCTACATCACCCAAGTGATTTAAAAGATGGACAGGTTGCAGAAAATTATGAAAACATTTCTGCTTTCTTGATTTTTATTAAAGATTTATTAATGATTTCACTATTAATGATTAATTATTTTAATTACATATAATTAATAATTACCCAATTGAGCATTTCATTGAGAATATTTTGAAACGTGTATATCATAATTGAAGAAATATGTACAGAAAAATCACACGCGTTTAACATATATTGCATTCCTTGCCATCAAGGGGAGAAGAGAGGGAAAAAATTTGAAACATAAGACTTTGCAAGAGTGAATGTTGAATGAGAGGATCCAAATCAGTTCCAATTGATCTGTAATGAACAGAACCAGCTACACCCAGAAAAAGAACACTGGGAAATGAGTATGGGCCACAACATAACATTTCCACTTTTTCTGTTACTATTTGCTTGCAATTTTGTTTTTTTCTTCTCAGGTTATTTTTACCTTCCTTCTAAATCCAATCTTTCCTGTGCAACAAGATAACTGTATAAATATGTATACATATATTGTATTTAACATATACTTTAACATATTTAGCATGTATGGGATTACCTGCCATCTAGGGAAGAGGGTAGGGGGAAGGAGGAGGAAAAAATTACCCATGCATATGTTTTGTATATAAAAAGCTATAATAAAAAGTAAAATTAAAAACATAAAAAATATAATAAAAATAATAAAAAAGAGTGAATGTTGAAAATTGTCCATTCATATGTTTTGAAAATAAAAAGCTTTAATAAAAAAGACCAAAAAACTTGCCCCAAGTCACTTACCTCTTTGGTCTGTTTTTCCCTCATCTGCTAATAGGAATAATTGATCGCTATCTTGCATCATTATTCTGAAAAAGGGCTATGTAAATTTGAAGCTCCAAGGAAGATAAGCTATAGGAGGGGCTCGAGAACTTTCCTTTGAAAGAATGACTATAATGGATGAGCCATTTTGCTGCTGATGTCAAAGTCCAAAGTTTCTGTGCCTACTAGAACCATTCTTAATTTCAAGTCAGTGTGAGGCACAAGTCGGGCTTGGGCCCAGATTCAGCAGATTGGAAACTTAAGGAGAAGCTGGAAAGTTTCAAATGCACTGTTTGAAATTACTGAAATGGATTTATAAATCCTTCAGCTCCGAGGAGCAATCAATGTTTCTGAAGCAGTTTTGATTTATGTATCCATGAGGGAAATATTCCTGTATAATTTCTTTTCCAGTTGTTCCCTTTCACAAATAGTACCAGGAAAGTCTTAAAATGGGGAGTTGTGCAGAAGCTCCTGTCAGGGCCCTTTTCATGTTCTGTGGCTAACAAAGCTCAGAGGGTAGCTCAGGTGTCACTGGTCTAGGTCTCACTGGTCTTGTTAGAGTCACTGGAATCAGAGCCCTAGGTGTTCTCACTGGTACCACAGGCACAATCCACCAAGCGAAGGAGAAAATACCCAGGAGCACAGAAAACATTCCCAGCTGCCCAGCTGGCTTCTCTTAAAGTTCTTCCTGCTGAGCAGCTGCAAGTCTGCCCCAGCCTACTAAACCCTAGAAGCTCCCCTTCAAGCACAGTACTGATCTAGATCCAAGAGTTATAGGACATTTTTAAAATACAAATAAATTTTTTGTGGAAAAAAAATGATTTTTTATTTGAAGAATTAAATTCTGCACAGATAAAGTTACCTACTATCTAGTTGATTATTTGTTCTTAGGTTACTTTATAGGAAACTTTATTGTTACTTGTCCTTCTTTCTTTTATTAATGGTAGAATGCTTAAAAATAGAGATAGCATGATATAGTTGATAGGAAGCTGGTCGCAGAGCCAGAAAGAACTGCATTCACATCCCATCTCTAATATACACTAGCTGTAATCCTTGGTAAGTGAACCTGTGTTACTGATATAACACAGTCCAGCAAGCCATGTGTCCTGTGGAGGGAAGCATGGTCTGAATCAGAAAGATTTGGATTCATGTAGGACATGTACCTTTGAGTTGGTCTGTAATTCCTCCCTACAGCTCCCATTCATGCAGGCAAAGAATAGCCCTTTGGAGTCTCCACTCACCACCTGAAAATGCAAAAATTTTGGAGGCACTCTGGGATTCGCAGCACAAGGAAAGTCTTCAGGTGAACTGCCTTGGGCTCCTCACTCCAATTCAGTACGGTTACTGTTTTGGCACTCCATAGTCTAGTCGAATGGGAACCTGCCATCTGTTTCTGGAGTGAGCCAGCTATCCCAAAGAAAGCATGAACTCATGAGTCATCCCTCACAAGGAGTCTTCTCACCTTGATCCCCCAAACCTCTGAATCAATGACTCTCTCCTCACTTTCTGTCGTAACTTCCAGCTAAATCCTTGTGACTCCTCACAAGATGAACAAGCAGCAGACAGTCCATAAGGGGAATCATAACAGCCTATACACAAGTAACCGTGAATATGTTTCATTTCTCTGATTACAGGAATCTTTCATCAAATTAAGGCATCCTGGTTTCTATATCTCCATGAAAATTTAAAGAGCCAATGAGCCATAAAGTCTGTGACTCAACATCATCCTCTCTCATCATTGTGATCCCTGAGAGTTCAAGGACTGAGTTTGGCAGGAAAAGAGTAACCTAAAGCTTTCACAAACCCAGGAGCATGAGAGTCATCACTAGTTCCTGCGACCATTTCTCTAAACCATACTTTTTGTAATCCATTAGATAGTTGAGACAAAAAGCTCAGACAAAATGATTCAGACCACAAACCCTTTTTCCTGCTCAATTGGCACAGTTGGTTCAGGTTATTGTAGGGTGAATAAGTGGTTGACCTAGATCACACAGTATATTAATGGATGATGGAGTGGATTAAAAGTAATTGGAAGGTTGATTGGGATGTGAGACCACTGAATTTATTACTTCGATTAAGAGAATTGACTCTGTCCATGGCTCCTTCATTTTCTAACTACTCCATATATATAATGCTTATATATATATATGTATATATATATATATATATATATATGTTTGTATATACATGTATATTTATGTATGTATGTGGATATATATGTTTGTTTATATACATATGTCTGCATGTATGTAAAGATATAGGTATATGTCTGTATATTTGTCTATGTGCGTGTGTGTGTATGAAATTTGGTTATTTTGAAGGCTGTCTAAAGATGTTCTAGGTAGGGTTTCTTTTATGAATACTTGGCATTTTCACTCTTCAAGATGGTATCACTAGAGCCTTCAGTTATACAACATTGTATTGTCCATCCAGGGTGAACTTCCTAGAAGCTAAAGAAAAATGGAGGAAGGAAGGAGGAGTCTAACACATTGGCTCATTTAGGAGATAATTATCTCAGGAAGTAAACAAATAGTTAATCCAGAGGTATTGAAGCAACAATCAAACCACAGGAAGGTAGAGTCAGCAATTCAAAATCATTGACTATATTGATGAAGGGGTCAGATTTCTAGCTATAAAATATCAAAGGGCAAAGTCAGAAGCCCATCACAAACAAAACTAATTTCTGTTAAGACAATGGGAAGCACAGTAGATCAAGGTAAAATAGGGGCAGAGCACAGGGCAAACAGACTTTCATAGTACTTAGATCTAGTGCCAGAAGATGCTCCCATTTTACAGATAAGTAAACTTAACCCTGGAGAAGTTATGATTTGCCTGGTGTTACATAAGTAATAAGTGGTAAAGGCAGAATTTCACATTTTGTTTTCCGACTACAAATCCAGTATTCATTCCACTGATCAATGTGAGCCTGGAACCAGAACCCCTCATGGGTGAAGGTTTCCTAGGAGCCATTGGGGACGGGCTCATCACATTGTCTTCCTTGAATAAATGGAAGCTTCCTGAGGACAGAAACTTTCATTTTTTGTCTCTATCCCCAGAACTTAGCACAGCATCTGATACATAGAAAGTTTTTAAAAAATGCTTTGTTGGTCATGTATACTTATTGTGTATCTAATTTATATTTTAATATATTTAACATCTACTGGTCATCCTGCCATCTGGGGGAGGGGGTGGGGGGTAAGAGGTGAAAAATTGGAACAAGCGGTTTGGCAATTGTTAACGCTGTAAAGTTACCCATGCATATAACCTGTTAATAAAAGGCTATTAAATTTTTTTTTAAAATGCTTTGGGCAGCTAGGTGCTATAGTGGATAGAGTGCCAGGCCAAGAATCAGGAAGATGTTGGCAGGACACTTGCTAGCTGTGCGACCCTGAGCAAGTCACTTAACTCTGCCTCAGTTCCCTCATCTGTAAAATAAGGTGGAAAATAGCAAAACGCCCCAGTATTTTTTGCCAAGAAAACTCCAAATGGGGTCATGAAAAATGTTTGCTTTCATCCCTTCTGAGGTGCTAATGATTCCTTCCCCTCCCCCAAAAAAGTTATTCTGAATTTACTTGGTAAATATTATATACAAATTCTTAAATGCATACATGTTTTTCCCAATAGAATATGTTCCCTGAGGGCAAGCATTTGTGTCTGTGTATTTCCAGTACTCAGCATGGTGCCTTAGCCCACAGTGGGCACATAATGAATACTTGTTCAGATGGAATTGGATTAGAAGATTGTTTCCATTCTAAAAAGATATAATCTACTTTTCCCCCTTTCCTTATGTTTCTTACTTTTTATTGGATTGTTTTGTTGGCATTTGGGGTTTGGAGGTTTTTTTGTTTTGTTTTGTTTATTTATTTGTTTGCAACATGGCTAATATGCAAATCTATTTTGCATATTCAATTGATGTCATACTGCTTGTCTTCTCACTGGTTGGGGGAAGGAAGAAATTTAAAACTCAAAAATCTTTTTTAAGAGAATGTCAAAAGGGAAAAATAAATAATTGTGGTCTGAAAAAATAAAAATAAAAAGCTACAATCCAAGGATTTTGCATACTTCCTCAGTTCTAGGTTACTAAGGAGCATAGTAAATAGAATTCTCGATGTAGAATCAGGAAGATTTGAGTTCAAATTTGACCTTAGACATTTACAAGCTATGTAATCCTGAGTACTCTCTCATTTTCAAAACAAGAAAATTGGATGTGGCTTCTAAGGTCCTTTCCCATTCTAATTCAATGAGGCCATCTATGATCCTTTTTAATTTCCCTTTTTGATTTGATTTTTCATGTGCAGCATGATAAATCTACCCATCCCATACCTCTCCTGGATGATTGAGATAATGGACTTGTTTATAGCCTCAGAGGCAGCTTATTCCATAGTTGGCCCACCCCAAGACCCAAACAAGCTACACAAGAATAGGGGCTAAGGTTACCCAGGGATCACATTGACTAAAAACACTTTCTCAGTCTCTAGAACCCAAAGGAAGAAATGCTATTATTTGTTTCTTCAGGAAATCCACAAAGAAGATTGCTGTTGAATAGAGCACACTTAGATAAAGGCCAGCCAGAAATTACTGACATTCTCCCTGCTCCCCACCCTTATCATTGACCTTTACAATAGAATTTCGGGTTAATGATTATAGTTAACAGCTATTCAGAAAAAAATGTTAAAAAAAAAAAAATCTTTGATTTTTCTTGCCTCTTCCTTCACTAGGTCACTTTCTCCTACCTGATATCTCTCCCTTCTGCCCTGTCCTATCTCTATACTCCCCACTATCTAGAAATTAGTGTAGTTAAAAAATTACAAAACTGTGCATAAGCTTTGATCCAGTAGTATCTTTACTGAACCTGTGCCCCAAAGAGATAATAAAGAAGCGGAAGGAACCCACATGTGCAAAAATATTTGTGGCAGCCCTTGTTGTAGGGGCTAGAAACTGGGAAATGAGTAGATGTCCATCAGTTGGGGAATGGCTGAAATAATGGCATTATGGTATATTAATGTTATGAAATATTATTGTTCTATAAGAAATGATGAGCAGGCTCCCTGGAGAGACTTACATGAACTGATGCTAAGTGAAGTGAGCAGACCAACATTGTATACAGTAAATACAAGGTTATGTGATGATCAATTCTTTTTTTTTCTTTTTTTTTTTTTTATTACAGCTTTTTATTTATAAGTTATATGGATGGGTGTTTTCTAAAGTAGGGCAATTGCCAAAACTTTTGTCCCAATTTTTCCCCTCCTTCCCTCCACCTCCTCCCCCAGATGGCAGGTTGACCAATACATATTAAACATGTTAAAGTATAAATTAAATACAATATTAGTATACATGTCTAAACAGTTATTTTGCTGTACAAAAAGAGTGATGATCAATTCTGATGGACATGACTCCTTTCAATAACTAGGTGATTTCAATAGACGTGAGGGAGAGAGCCATTTGCATATAGAGAGAAGACTATGGGACCAAATGAGGATCACAAAATAGTATTTTCATCTTTTTTGTTGTTGTTTGCTTGCTGTTTTTTTCTCATTTTTTTTCCCTTTTTGATTTGATTTTTCATGTGCAGCATGATAAATGTGGAAACATGTTTAGAAGAACTGTACATGTTTAATTTATATTAGATTGCTTGCTGTCTAGAGGAGAGGAATAGGGAGGAAAGGAGAAAAATATGGAATACAAAGTTTTGCAAGGGTGAATGCTGAAAACTATCTTTGCATGTATTTTGAAAAATAAAAAGCTATTATTATTTTTTAAAATTTATGACCATAAAAAATCACAAGCTCAGACATTTCCACTTTCCAGATATTTTTCAGAAAGTTCTTCCTGCCTGTGATTTCAGTGGCCAGAAACCAATCAGATGCTTTGGAATTTAACCCTTTCTTTCTCTATAACACATCTGAGAAGCTTTGATGCAGGAACTGTAATTAACTCCCATTCTGAACCTGATCTGTAACAACTTGATCCACCTTGAACATCAATCCAGGAATCCTAGACTTGACTCTCTCCAGAATCTATCTGCTTCCTTCTTGTCATCAGTGCTATCCTGAGAAACCTCTGCCCTGGGCTCTCTGATTTTCATTGGTGACTTACTTCCCAATTTGCGATGGGGTGTTAGTCATGTTTCATCTCACTCAGGCCTAGACTTTCTCCAGGTTCCCCTTCCTTCTTCTCAACAGCTTTGCTACCTCCTAATTTCCCACTCACCTCCTTTCCAGCTCATCTTTAATTGACATTTTGTGCTTTTGGAATATAAACTCTTTGAGGGTATGGGGCTGTTTTTCTTTTTTTGGATTTGGATCTCCAGGGCCTAGTACAATTCATGGCATACAGTGACCACTTAATAAATGCCTTAGTTATCTAAAAAATGTTTTCTCTGACACACCTTCTTCTGCTTAACCTGAGATAGGGATCACTGATGTGACATTCAGGCAGAGTTGAAGTGTCTCTTGGATTTGTTTCAGTGTTTTCTAAAATAGGGCAAGGGTTCTAAACTTTTGTGGTGTTACTCTTCCCTTGGAAGTTTAAAGAAGGACACCTTTGCAAAATAATAGTTCCTTTCATGAGTTTCCTCATCCTCACAAGACTCAGACCCCAGGCTCAAGACTTCCTGATGACAGCCCCAGTTGTATTCCATCCTGGCCCCAATATGACAAAAGTCAGTGGACTACCCTAATTTGGAGTATCAGTCCCAGCCCCAAGATGAAAGGATTAAAGGGAAAGGCTAATTTGGAGTGTCTCAGAGTGAGGTTCATTGAGCTGCCTTTATTTTTCCTGACTCCTGCTAGCTTGGGAAGACCAAAAATATAATGTTCTCTCTCTCTCTCTCTCTCTCTCTCTCTCTCTCTCGGCTTTTCCTTTTAAATGCTAGCTGAAAGAAGCTATTGATTTCAACATTGGCTACCTAGTCTTGTTCTTCTGAAAGACCTCTTTAGTCCCAGCAATGGACTCTTAACATTAATTTCAAGACCCGGAATGAAAGCTGAGTTCAGATCCCAACTGTAAAAAGGTTGTGAGACCTTGAGTAAAGTCCTTTACCCATGGACCTTAGCATCCTCATCTATAAAATAGGAATAACAAAAGTTGCACTATTACAAGGAAAATCCTCTGTCCTTGGTAAGTGTTAGACAAATATGAGATACCACTAAATTACTGGGCCCCATTGCCTTTATCCAAACCTACTCCTTCCCTCCCATTTTATCAGTGAAGTTGAAATCCTACCAATCAATCTGACAAACATTTTTTAAGCACATACTATGTGGCAGTTACTGTCCCCTGTACTGAGGAAACAGAGACAAACAACAAATGATTTCCTCTGTCTCCATAGAACTTCAGAGTTTCCAAAGTATTTTCAAAATTTGTTCTTTGATACTCACACTAGCCCTGAGAAGGAGGCAGGGCAGGGCAGGGTTGGGTGGGACAGAATATAGGGATCTTTTGGCCCACTGCTCTTTTCACTACTCCCCATTATCTTTCCCAGTGGCGCAAAGTCTCCTCCACAAACAACCAGTAATGTATGCAGTTGCACCTTTCTTCCCACAGATAAAGTATTATTTTTTACCTCATAGACAGGCAATGCTCAGAATTCGGTACTTGGGGCTGGAGGCAGGGATAAAAGAAAAATAGAAGGAAAAATAAAAATCCATCCATCTTCATGAATCCAACTGGAACTTCTTGACATTTATCCACATAATAATAATGATTCCAATTATGACTAATAATTATGTAGCAATATATGATTTGCAAAGAATCTTGCAAATATTATCTCATTTGATCCTCACAACAGTTCTGAGAGATGTTGTCCCAGCTTTACAGAAGAGGAAGCTGATTCTGAAAGTAGTTAAGTGATTTATTTACCCAGGCTCACATAGCTAATGTCTGAAGAAACATTTGAATTGAAGGTTTCTGCATCCAAGTACAGCCCTTTACTAAGCAACCCAGGTGCCTTCACCAAGCTGCTTCCCAAAGTGCTCAATAAGGACTGAGAGTCTCTATCATGATTTCACTCCATCATTTACCTACTCTATATTAAAGATATCTGTTATGTATGTTATTATTTTTTTCTTGTTTAAGCTTATAACACCCTAGATGTTTAAAATGAAAGGATATTGGGGATAGAGGGAATAGCAATGACTTTGCTTATATTTCAATATTTAAAGCATCTGTGATGTTTTAGAATATACGTAATAGCAACATAGACAATGACATTTACGACAGCACAAAAACTATAATACTAAAAAACTGTATTGACTACAATTTTGATGAATTATAATGAATAATCTTGGGCAGTTGGGTGATACAATGACCAGTGCACTGGACTTGGAATCAGGAAGAATCATCTTCATGAATTTAAATCTGACCTCAGACACTTAAGTTTAGTTGTATGAGCCTGGGCAAGTCACTTACCTCTGTTTGATCAGTTTTCCCATCTGCAAAATGAGCTGGAGAAGGAAATAAATAAATAAAATTAATCTACTATATGCCATGAAATCTCTGTGAGGGGTCACTAAGAGGCAGATATAACTGAACAACAACAAATAAAAAACCTTATCCCTTGGGGAACCAATAAGGAAACCCATCTTCTTCCTCTTAATCCTCAGGTAGAATGTGAGTACAAGCGGGGAATTCATTGGTTTTGCTTATGTGTTTTTCAGTATAGGTGAGAGATTCTTAACCTTTGTTGTGTCTTGAGTCCTTTAGCACTTTGATAAAGCCTATATATATACCTCAAATTAATATTTTAAGAACACAATAAAATGCAAAGGATTACAAAGGAAACCAATTATATAGAAATATAATTTTTATAATTTATAATTTATTATTATATAATATTATATATATTATAATTAATATAATTTATAATTTTCCTTAAATTCAGAGACCCCAAATTAAGAATCCCTGATGTAGGATGGGAATCTACAAGGTTGCATGCCTCAGGAAGCTCATTACTGCAAAACCTTATCATCCTTCAAGATCCCATCAGCCGTGGGATCACTATCCTCTGTCTTCTGATAGAGTTGCAAACTCCAAAATCTCTGATTACGGAGGAAGCTTAGCTCAGAACATTTCTCCACCATACCTCCGCCTGCCCACCCCACCCCCAAATTTTCAGTTTTCTTTATTGTGCTGTTTTCCCATATTAGATTGTAAGCTCCTTGAGGAGAGGGACTAATTTTTATTAGTATTTCTATCCCCATTACTTAGTACAATGCCTAGCATTTAGTGGACTTATTCTTGTGCTATGGCATAAACAATAAATATGTACTGACCAAAGCAGAAGAGGCAGGGAAGAGATACATTTGAGTAATGGGAATTCACCTATGCAAAAACAAAGATGGGAAATAGGATATTGTGGACATGATATGGCTGGCAAGCCAGAGAATGAGATAAGAAGAATAATATAAAATAATATTTTAAAAGGTAAGTAAGAGATTGGTTATGGAGAGCTTTCAATGCTAGCCTAAAGATTTTGTATATTGCTACCTGAAGCAATATAGAATCATTGAAGGCCGAGATCTATGATAGTTTTATAGGATTTTCATAAAGAAAACTCCTGAACAAATTATTGTAATAGTTTTTTGGTTGGATTGCCCCTGATTCAAGCCTCTGTCCATTCTAATCCATCTTCCACTCAGTTATCAAAGTAATTTTCCTAAAATGAAGATGATCATGTCACATACATCTTCTCCCCACATCCAATAAATGCCAGTGGCTCCCCATTGCCTTCAGGACCAAATAGAAATGCCTCATTTAGGTTTTTAAAGGGCTTCCTACTTTTCCAGTCTTACTCTTTACTGTCATCCATGGATTACAATCCAACTTCACTTCTCTACATTCTATTCCTTCAATGGGAACTCTATCTCCCAAATTTCTGCCTTTTCCTTGTCCCTCCATATTCCCACCTCCTGGTCTCTCTGGCTTTTTTTAAGACTCAGCTCAAATTCCACTATTTCCAGTAGACTCTCCCTCTGAGATTCCTTTCTATTTATATCTTGTGTGTACATAATTATTTCCATGTTATCTTCCCCTGAAGAATACAGAGGGCAAAGTACTCTGTTTTTGCCTTTCTCTGTAACCCCAGTTCTTAGTATAGTGTCTGGCATATATAAAGTTTGTTAACTTGATTGTGATTGACAAGTGTTATAATAAAGAACATTGACTTATACTTGAGTTCTTCCACTATCTGTGCTACCTAAGGTAAGTCACATCATTTCTCTGAGCCTCATTTTTACTATCTGTAAAATGAAGCTGCAGAGGGAAACAGACACTAGATTTGGAATCAAGGGGCAGCTAGATGGCACAGTGGATAGAGCACCAGCTCTGAAGTCAGAAGGGCCTAAGTTCAAATCTGGCCTCAGATACTTAACACTTCTTAGCTGTGTGACCCTGGGCAAGTCACTTAACCCCAATTGCCTCAGCAAAAAATATATATATATATATATTTATATTTGGAATCAGAGAATCTCTGTTCAAATGCTGGTTCTCCTAGAGTGACCCTAAAGAAATAACTCTCTCTTTCTAAGCCTCATTATCCTCATCTACAAAGTAAATTAAACTACAAGAGTTCTAAGGTCTCTTACAGCTTTAACATTCTACAATTTGCAACATAATTTATTACTGCAAATTATTGTAAAGGCTGTGGTTATATCTCTGATTTTAAAACATATATTCTTTATCCTATCTCTGACTTATTTCAAACCAAATCATCTATCAGGAATGCAACCCCTAATTATAGCATAGCTCCTATAGGAAATTTTGATTCCATTTAAGACAATCTGCATTACAGTATGGTTTTCAGCAATGCCTTGTGGTGAAAAGTGGAGTCTGTGTGTATTTCAAATAAAAGAGAATTATTGCTCCCAACTCCCTCATTGAAATCCAAGAGTTGCAAAACCCAGTGTTTTCATTTATTAAGGACTCTAATCAAGACAAGAGATCTTTCATCAAACTAATAATCAGGTTCAAGAATAGCAAGTTAAACAAAAATAACTAATTGATTTTTCAGTGTTTTTCTTTCCTTGCATTCAACTTTAGCTAACATTCATTCAGTCTTTCTTCATGACAATTTTTTAAAGTATAGGTCCATGCACCTGCCTTCTCTACTCTAGACTGAAAGCTTGATTGAGGACCTAAGAGGGTGTTTAGTTAAGTACACTGTCACAATTTGTTTTTTTTTTTTTTAAACCTAATGAAATCAATTAAAATGACAGCTATGAGCAAGGAAAAGACTGGGAAAGAAAGGATGAATTAACACATCATGAATGAATTAAAATATACATGTACTGGTGTTACCCCAGTTATTTTGATGGAACCGCCATTAAAACTTCTTCAATCGCAGAATATTTTTATTGTTTTTTATGCAGTTGGCAATTATAATTCTTCTGAGTGGTAAGGATAACTAGGTACCACAGTGGATAGAATACAGGAAGACATGAATTCACACTTAGCTTCAGACATTTAAAAAACCGCGTGACCCTGAGCAAGTCTTTTAAACTCAGTTTGTCCCAGTTTTCTCAACTGTGAAATAGTATAACAGTACCTAACTGACAATGTTGTTGTAATCCCAAATAAGATAATATTCATCAAAGCATTTAGTATAGTTCCTGACACATAGACACTGTATAAATGCTTATTCCCTTTAACTCCCCTCTCCTTCCTTGATTCGTGACTCTAGAGCATTGCTGGAGGAATATGAATGCTAAATAAATGGGCTTTGGCAACAAAAAGAAGCTTGAGATCATAAGATCATAGATTAAGAGATGAAAGAGACCTGAAGAGCTGTCAATTTTACAGATAAAGAACTCTCTGATTTTACAGATGAGGAATTTCATAAAGCCAAGAGAAATTCAGTGTTTTGACTAGAGTTACTCAGATAGTAAATGTCAGTTCCTTTCACTTCAAATCTAAACACTGCTACCTTCATTGATCACTCATCTCATCAAGAATGTGGAGAGAGGCAATATAGAAAGAGCTCTGGCTTTAATGTTAGAAGTTCAGTTAAGTGGTTTTCAGTGACATCTGACTCTTCATGACTCTAAATAGAAGTTTTCTTGGCAAAGATACTGAAATGGTTTGCTATTTCCTTTTGCAATTCATTTTATAGATGAGGAAACTAAGGCAAACAGGATTAAGTGACTTGGCCAGGGTTACACAGTTAATGAGTGTTGGAGGCTGAATTTGTTTTGGTTTGGGGTTTTTTAAGTGCTTTTTTTTCCTCCTTAAATTTATTTTATTTGAAGAAATGGAATAAGAAAAAAAGAAAAATAGAAAATCAATACAAAACAAAATGAAACAAAACAAAAGAGAACATCAGGGAGGATTCAAAATATATAACAACAAATACCAATTGGCAGGTTCTATGTCTCTCATAGTATATATATATAGTGTTGCCTACTTAACCCATCCCCGATGTGAGTAGGCTTTCAGAACTATGAACCCTCCTGCCCCCTCTAATGCCTCTGTCTCTATTCTTCCTCTGTACCTCATTTGTATAACATCACTACTATTTTTGCCTTTACTTGATGCTGAATTTGAACTCAGGAAGATAATCTGACTCCTGGCACTCTCTCCACCATGCCAGCTACCTGCCCCATGACAACAGAACACTGGAGTTCAAATTTTGTCTCAATCACTTATTTACAACCATTGTGACCTTGGGCAAGCTACTCAATTTCCCTACTCAATTTCCCTGAGCCTCAGTTTCCTCACTGGTGAAATATAAATAAGAATCTGAATATGATGTCTTGAAACAGGAAACTAAATCTAGTTTCCTATGACACAGATAATCACAATATAATGAAGAATGAAATTATTTTTTAGGAAAGAGATGCAAAATAATATGGGATGTCAGAAATTACTCTTGGCAACATTGAATCAATGGATTCTTCCTGGTGGCAGTGGTCTTTGAGTTGCCTTAAAAGTGCATAAACTATAAACTCAATGAGCAGAAATGAGAATGTAGATGGAGAAAGAAGGAACTAAATCAAGAGTCAGAGCCCATAGGTTCAAATCCCAGCTGCATGTGTGACTTTGATTAAATCACATCCTTTTGGGAGCCTCAGTTTCCTCATTTATAAAAACAGCATGGGTTTTGAACAAGATGAATTATGAGATCTCTCCCAGATCTAAACTTATGTTTCCAAAATCAATGAAGCAGTACTTATTCTTTATTTCAAGGAATTGGTAACCTGATTTTTATCGTTGGATTTTGGAATGCCTTGGTTGAAAAGCATTCAGGAATAGAAAATTAGCCTTTTGCCATATGATGTGAATTACCAAGAAGCAGGGAGAAGAGGCCCCTGTGAGTTGATGATTATTAAATATGAAGCCCTTTTGTCAGAAAACCTCTGTTGTTGTAAACAGAAACGAAGACACCATGGAAACCCTTGCTCCATTTCCTTTTCCATAGCTGTCCAGCCAGAATATCACCTCCTGTTTCATTGCTGGTCTGAATTTTCTTTTTTCATTCTTCAGCCAAAATTCCACAATATGATAGTTCAGTTCTTAAACTCAGGAGAATAAATGTCACAGAAAAGGAGGAGTGAGGAAAATGAGTGGAGAATACTGCTGCCAGACCTTCACACACTCATGCATACACACACACACACACACAGCTCATATTTGGTTTTTGTCTAGCTACTGTATTCTTTAGTGAAGGCCTTTCTTTTTTCAGCAAGATTGATCATCCTGAGAAGAGCCTTTTGAGGCAGCTTCCCTGTTGTCTCGCCCTCTGCAAACAGCCAAATGAGTTGGCTTCTTGGGCAGATTTCTCCGAGACAGCTGAGTTGGAGCACTTGGGGGAAACTGCTCCACTCCAAGAGAAAAATAAACTCACTTCAGGCTATTTTCCTATTTCTGTTCCCACTGGTTAATACTTGCTGCACACCATTCTAGAGTTTATTTTCAAAAGGGCTAGAATACCTACAACACTTTCTTCAGGTGGTTTGGTGAATGGACTTGGAGCCTCTGAATTCAGACATTTGGTAACAGTAATTCGGGGCAATGGCTTTATCTCTGTCAGTCTCAGTTTCCTTTCCCTCATGGTCAGGTGAGAATAATAACAGCACCTACTTCCTGGGTTCTGAGAATGAAATGAGAGATTTGTAATGCACTCCGCAAATACTAGCTGTTATCATTGTTGTTGTTGTTATCATTTCAGCACCTCAAGGATCTAAGTTACAGGGGTCCTCAAACTACATCCCGAGGGCCAGATGCAGCAGCTGAGGACGTTTATCCCCCTCACCCAGGGCTAGGAAGTTTCTTTATTTAAAGGCCCACAAAACAAAGTTTTTGTTTTTACTATAGTCTGGCCCTCCAACAGCCTAAGGGACAGTGAACTAGCCCCCTGTTTAAAAAGTTTGAGGACCCCTGTATTGACCCCCAAAGACAGACATGTGTAACTCACATAGACCTTTGAATATTGTCCTCTGTAAAGACAATGGCCAGAGGATTTATCCTCTGTTGGCCATGTTCTTGTTGATGAGTCTTTCCACACTCTACTAGGCAAATTTCAGGTGACAGACATAGAGATGTACCATCCTTTGCAAAGTCCTCCTGAAGGGAGGAGGCTGGTCCCATAGAGAGGGGATTCATGTTTTTTGGATCAGTCTCTGGTTCATTGTGCCCTCCACTTGAGTCCTGGAGAAAATATCTTAAGCATCATTCTTATCTAGAGTTTACCCAAAATAGATTCAGAGATGTCTCTTTAAGAATAGTTGCTCAATATACAAACCAATATATGTCAAATATTGAACAACTAATTATTTCTTCAGTCACAAAAGAAATGTTTCAAACAAAAAAAAGACTCACCATACTTTAATGGCAAATACCTAAAATATAATGCAATAACTCATAATTATTATTATACTATTCCAATAGAAAGGAGAGACTCAGGAGTCTTAAAGATACAAAGAACTCACAATTATGAGTTTGAAAAAAAAAGCACTCTTGTCTTCTATTACACTCTCCCAAAATGTCAAGATTTCTGGGAGTTTTATGAGACTGCTGAACAACCTGGCATCTATATTTCCACTCATCCCTTAGGAACTTCCTTTTCAAACTCACAAGGTAGCCACTAATATTAGGAACATATATCTCAGCATCACTGTTGAGACATCTATGATCAGAGGGGGAAAAAAAACAGAAAACAGAAAAAAGAAATCATAGTTAAGGTCTAGTCTGAGGTTCAAAGAAGTAAGCACATGGATTCCTTGCCATGTACATGTAGCCACCAGAGTTGCTACTGGGGAGTCCAACGGAGAATTGCTAAAATCCCAAGCCATATATTTAAAGGAAAGGAAGAGAGAGAAATGTAAAGATGATTCCTTCTCTTTTTAACAGGCTATTGAGTGGGTAGTTCTTCCTTTTTCAGTTAACTTTGGATCGTTTTGTTTTTTTTTTTTTTTTTTGGAACTTTTTCCTTACATACAACTAAAATCTATCCCCTTGAAAATGTCTACCTTGGTCCTAGCTTTATTATTTTGAGTCAAACAAAGGAAAGTGAATCCCTGCCTTTATGTACCTTTCAAATATCTGAAGTTAATGACCTAGTTCTCTTCCAGACCCTTACCCTAAAATATCTTCTCTTCTCAGCAATAAACATACCCAGATCCTTACACTAATCAAGCCTTCCAGATACCTATTTCTAATCCCTTTACCATCCTGCTGCTCCTTCTCTGCATGTCAGCTTGTCAAGGTCCTTCCCTAAAAAATGTGATTAATGTTCCAAATACGGTTTGAGAAAGGCAGAAAACTTCACTTTCTTCATTATGAATGGTATGCCATTTTTAACTTTAAGGTTGCATCAGCTTTTTGAATCACCATGTTGCATTGGTTACTGTAAAGTTCTTGGTTTGTTTTCTTGGGGTCTCTGGATGCAGCCTTCATTTCAGTTCAGTAATTACCACAAGGACAGCCAGGTGTTAAAGTCCAAAAGTCTTTATTGTCTCCTTGCCTGACACTGGGCAGCTTTCTGGAGAGCCTTTTAGTCTGGCCTTGGTCTCAGTGAAGGAAGTGCAGGAGGCCAGGCTAGCCACCAGGAGCCTGATTGAAGGTGAAATGAATTTGTGCCTTCTTGGTTCTGAGAGCTTTTAGTGCGCTTGTCTTCTGTGGCTCTCAGTCCCTACTTATATGCTCCACACTGAGTATAAACCAATCATTATATCTCTGGAAACCATTATTTGTTGTAAGATTAAATCAATCATACTGAACTTAGAGTACTATTAATCACCACATTAAACTAAATAAGCATTGTCTCATCAATTCCACTTAGTACCTAGTAAATATCCTTGTTTCAAGTTCAGAGTTCTGGCCCATAACATCTCCCGCTTTTTTTTGTTTTAGAACATAGGTGGTCATGCCCTCCCTGACTTCTCAAGGAGGTGAAAACCCCAAAAAAGGAGGTGATCATGCCTTCCCTGACTCCCCCAAAAAGGAGATGATCACTCCCTCCCAGACATCTCATGAAGGGAGATGAAAACACCAAAGGAAATGAGGAATCAAATCAGATTAGTGGGTTTCTAAAGGGTCTCACTTGCAACAGGTACACATAAATCCATCAACATAGGAGATATTACACATAATTACATAAATTACATAAGCACATAGCAATATAACACAGGCTAGTAGTGATGTAACAAATAACATGAATCAACATGAAGAATTATACATGTCCATAAATCCTAGAAATAGTCTACAACCAATCTGTTGTCCGTTACTTCATGTGCCAGAAATCCAATGATTCCTGCAAGTTTTGAAGTCCTGCAATAACTTCATTATGAGTCAGAGAATCCAATGATTCCTCCAGATTTTGAAGTCCTGCATCAGTCTTATCATGTCTCAGAGAATCCAATGATTCCTGCTGCTTTTGAAGTTCTGCAATAGTCTTATCAACAATTTTTTTATGTCAGGAAATCCAATGATTCCTGCTGTTTCTGAAGTTCTGTAACAGTCTCATTATCAGCCATGCTCTTTCAGTGTCAAATGTTTCTTAGGTCTTTACCTTTTTTTCAAGGTTTTTCACTGTTTTCTGTCTCTCTCTGATGGACAAGGTGAATACGGCTTGTTGGCACCCATCTGATTCCTTCTCCATCTGTAGAGATACAAGCAAACCCTTTCTTCCAAGCAGTTAACCTATCTAGTCCCTTCCATTTTACCACTTTCTAAATCTCTCCTCATCACCTGGTAATTACATTGGAGTTGCTTGCACTGGACACACTGCCCTTCTGTTGGGTTAAATAGTCTGTATTCTCCCCAATTGTAATCCCTTTCTCCCATCTGATTGCTTTTTGGATGATTGATCATGTAATCCCTTTCTTCTATCCCGTTGTTTCTCTGCTGATTGATCATATCAGAGCCCTGAACTTCTAAAGATTCTCTGGGTGCAACCTCGGCTGCCATCATGCCCCACTTGTTTTTTGTTTGATGTCTTGGAGATAGGCCCTGCCTCTCATTTCCGTGAGTCAATCTACATTCTGAGGCCCAGTGGAAACCTCAGTTGCATTTTAGACATAGAGTTTTAGGTCTTCTCTTACCTTGTCTTCTCTTCTTCATTATGTACTTACACTGGGCTCTCAGATGTCCTATTTTTCCACACTGAAAGCATCAATGAGTCTCTTTAGAAGTCCCTTGCCAAGAGGGACTCTGTCTCTCCAAGTTCATCATAGTCTAGTTATAATAAGCATTTGTGCCCATTGTGGCACAGCATCTTATGATCTCCTCTAAAGGAGCATCTTTGTGTAGTCCCCATATAATTCTTCTACAAATCTCATTAGCATTTTCCTTAGCCAGTTGTCTTATCATATTTCTTGTAGCTGCATTTTCTCCAATGGTTCTTGTGACAGCTATTTGCAAAGGTCCCACAAAATCACCAAAAGGGTAATTGGGACATTGCTTTATTTTTGTGAAGGCTTCCCCTCTATCTTTTCCTGGGAGGGAGCCAAATGCTTTGATTGCAGCAGCAGTAATTTGCTCATATGCTGCTCTGGGGTAATTAATCTGTGCTGAATTGTCTGCATACTGACCTTTATCTGCTAGTTGGTCAAAGGTGATTTGTACATTAACTCCAGTTTGCCTGTTTTGTTGGGCTTGTATCTTGCGTAATTCACTATACTCTGAAAGCCACAAAAAGTTTGTCCAGGTTCTAAACATGTCCTTGCTATGGATTTCCAATCACTAGGGGTTAAGATTTCATAAGCCAAATTCTCTAGTAACATCTTAACATAAGACAATGTAGCCCCATAAAGAGTGCAACCCTTTTTCAAATCCATGATTTTTTCCAGATCAAAAGTAGTATATCTTCTCCTTTGTTGACCTGAAGAGTCAAAATCTTCAATAACAGGGTACGGATTTATTTTTAAATCAGATATATTCTATCCTTTTTTAGCTTTAACTAATGCCTTTTGTAATCTTGTCATAGGCTGCTTCATAGGTGGTGCTGATTGTGTCACTGCCCCTCCCCCTCCTCCTTCTCCCTCCACCCATGAAGGGTTAATTGAGGGGGGTAGGTCAAGGGTTAGGGAATACCCTAATAGCTCCTGCTGTGAAGCACCACACTCCTTAATTTCATCAGAATTGTACTTAATTCCATTCTTATCTGATTCTTCATCCTTTTCACCTAGTTTATCAGTTTCCTTCCCCTCCTGCACTTTCTTCTTTTTCCTTATTCTATAACTTATATAATTTCCTAAAGCCAGTTGTATTAAGTTATATGTATAAAGTGTTTCTTTAAAAATTGTCAGGCCCATTATCATTGTAGTATTCACATAGTTGCTCTCCTACTAATTTCCACTTGTCTGGATTCAATTCTTTTTCCTTAGAGAACCAAGGAGATATGCACTGTGCTGTTTCTAAAAGTTCAATGATCTGCTCCCAAGTTACAATCAAACCTTGGTTTTTTAGAAGTCTGACAATCCTCTCTGCACATTTTCCTTGAATTGGAAAAGGCTCCTTTCTAAACATTTGTCTCATTTCAGCTGCAATACTAGTTTATCCCTTAACAAAGTTTCCTTGTCTATTTTTGTACTCACCCTAATTTCCAGGTCACAGATGAAGGTCCTTTGTCCCACTTTCAGGCACCAAAATGTAGTGTTCTTTGTTTCAGTTTTCTTGGGGTCTCTGGGGCAGCCTTGGTTTCAGTTCAGTAATCACCACAAGAACAACCAGGTGTTAAAAGCCAAATCCTTTATTATCTCTTTCAAAGTCCTATATCTTTCATTTGGGGCTCGGCTAGTTTTCTTACAGGTTTCAGTGGAGAAAATGAAGGACGAGAGCCTGCTACCATGGTGGTGTTAGATAGAGTAAATGAATCTGTCTCTGAGTTCCCAGGCTTGTGCTTCAGCCTCCAGTCCACTTATCTTCTCTAGCTCTCTCTCCAAGCCTCTGAGAGCTTAAACTCCTACCTCCAGTTCTCTTGTCTTGTCTGCCTCTGAATCTCTTTCAACCTGGTTGAGGCTCCTAGCTTATATGCTCTACACTGAGTATAAACCAATCATTATATCACTAGGAAACAATTATTTGTTGTAAAATTAAGTCAATCTTACTGAACCATGCTAAACTAGATAACCATTGTCTCCTCTATTCCACTTAGTACCCTGTAAACATTTTTGTTTCAAGTTCAGAGTTCTGGCCCATAACAGGTTACTAATATCGAGCTTGAAACCCAATAAGCACAAGCCCTTCTCATGTCATTTTTTTAATCTACATATTATCCATCCTGAACTTAAACAACTGGAGTTTTATTTTTGTTTATTTAAAGTGCTTTAGATATATTATCTCATTTTATTCTCCCTACTATCAGCTAAGTAACAAAAGTCCTATTATTATTCCCATTTTATATTTAAGGAAGCCAAATAGCAGTGGTGAAGTAACTCACCTTGCAATCATGGAACTAATAAGTATCTTACTCTGGATTCAAATCAGTGTCTTTGACACTAAATCCAGCCCTCTTTCCATTATGTCATGCTTCTAAGAAGCAATGGGCCTATAGCTAGGAAGAACTGAATCCAAATCTGGTCTCAGATACTTATAACCTGTGTGATCCTGGGCAAGTCACTTCATCCTGTTTGTTTCAGTTTCCTCATCTGAAAAATAAACTGGAGAAAGAAATGGTAAAACATTCTAGCCTCTTTGCCAAGAAAACCCCAAGTAAGATCACAAAGAATTGGATAACTGAAACAACTGAATAAAATAAAATAAAAAAGAAAGTAAAAGAAAATATATAGAAATATATATGGAGACCTCTCCTCATAAATTTTTCATATGACAGAGATTCAGGATGACTTTCATTCTCTAAAAAGAAGCTGAAGCTTCTTCACCTGAATAGTAGTAGAAAGGAGACAGGTCAAAAAATGTGGAGGCCCAATAAAAGATTTAAGGAATGGAAGAAAGAGGACAAAAAAACAGAGATCAAGAAAGAAAAGTTGAAAATACACACAGCCCTCAAAAAGATAAAATTGTTTGTATATAGCACTAAGACTCAAAAGACTGAAGGAAAAATGAACAAGAAATCTAGAAAAGGTTGCCACACAATAATTATGCTATTAAAAAAAAAGCCAAAATGCAGCCAATGCTAAAGGCAAGCATGACAATTTATTCTTCAGAAATCTGTGAAATAATATGAACAATGGTCAGAAATTCTAGAATACCTAAAAAGATAAATAAAGGGGGCAGCTACATGGCACAGAGGATATAGCACCACCCCTGGAGTCAGGAGGACCTGAGTTGAAATCCAGCTTCAGACACTTAACATTTACTAGCTGCATGACCCTGAACAAGTCAACCTCAATTGCCTTACAAACAAACAAACAAATAAATAAATGAAACTATCAAAAGTAGGAAAGAATTTAATCCCATTTTTAGAATTCACAGGAGAAAAATCAAAGTAATAAACAAGCAACTTGGGACATATGACAGAGAATCTTTCCAAAATAATAGAAGCTTTGAAAAAGAAAATTACACTCATATAAAAATAATATATGAATTTGTTTTACTTGATTATATTTATTTGACATTAAAAAAGGATTTCTACTTGGTAGAAAGACAATTGGAAAAAAAGTTGATAAGTAGTAATAGTGATGTTAAAAAAGAAAGAAAGAAAGAAAAGAAACGGGAAATCATAAAAGAAAATTTAAGTACATTGAAAAAAGTAGAGCAGTTCTAAAGGAAACAGAGACAAACAGAACATTTTGTTACTATCAGAATAAATTTTATATAATTTTAAAGTTATACATAATTTCTAATTCTGTTACTACAAAAAGATCTGCCATACATATTTTTATATAAATGGGCCTTTTCCTTCTTTTTAAAAAATTTTCTTTGGGATATAGACCTAATAGTGCTATGGCTACATAAAAAAGGCATGCAGAATTTGATTTTGAGTATAGCTCCAAATTGCTGCCCAAAATGGTTGGATCAGTTCACAACTCCACCAGCTGTACATTTGTGTCCCAATTTTCCCATGTCCTCCCGCCCAATATTTACCATTTTCCTTTTTTGTCATATTAGCCAATTTGATAGGGGTGGGGTGGTACCTTAGAGTTCTTTGAATTTACATTTCTCTAATTAATAGTGATTTAGAACATTTTTTTTCATATGAATATAGAAGGCTTTGATTTCTCCTTCTGAAAACTGCTCCTTTCTATCCTCTGATCATTTATCAGTTTGGGGAGGACTTGTATTCTTATAAATTAGATTCAGTTCTCTATATATTTTAGAAAGAAGAACTTTATCATAGACACTTGTAAAAATTACTTTCCAGTTTTCTGCTTTTCTTCAAATCTTGGTTGCATTTGTATAAAAACATTTTAATTTAATGTAATTAAAATTATCCATTTTTTGCATCTAGGAATGTTCTCTAATTCATTTGGTCATAAATTCTTCCCTTCTCTATAGATCTAACCAGAAAACGATTGCTTCTTCTTCTAATATGTTTGTGGTATCACCTTGCATATGTAAATATGCATCCATTTTGTTAACTTCTTGTATGATATTAGATGTTGGTCTGTATCTAGTTTCTGTGATACCGTTTTCCAGTTTTCCCAGCAATTTTTATCAAATAGTGAGTTCTTATCCCAAAAGCTGGGGTCTTTGAGTTTATCAACACTATATTTATGTTTGATAAATCCAAAGACCCCAGTTTTTTAAGTGTCATGTGTACCTAATCTATTCCACTAATCCACCACTGTACTTCTTAACCAACATCAGATAGTTTTGATGATTACTATTTTACAATAATATAATTTGAGATCTGCTAATGCTAGGCCATTTTCAGTTTTTTCTTCATTAATCCCTTTAATATTCTTGATCTTTTGTTCTTTCAGATAAATTATATTATGAATTTTATCTGGCTTTATAAAATATGTTTGGTAGTTTTATTGGTATGCCACTGAATAAATAATTTTTTAATCTTATTACATTTGCTCAGCCCACCCATGAGCATCTGATATTTTTCCAAGTGTTTAGATCAGACTAATTGTGTGAAAAGTGCTTTGTAATTATATTCATAGTTTCTGGGTTTATCTTGGCAAGTAGAATCCTAAGTAATTTGTATTATCTAGAGTTATTTTTAAATAGAATTTCTCATTCTATCTCTTGCTGCTGGGCTTTGTTGATAATATATTAAAACATGCTAATAATTTATGTGGGTTTATTTTGTATCCTGAAAATTTGCCTAAATTTGTTATTATTTCAAGTAGTTTTTTCCATTGATTCTCTAGGATTCTCCAAGCATACCATCACATCACCTGCAAAGAGTGATAGTTTTGTTTCCTTATTGCCTATTCTAACTCCTTCTATTTATTTTTCTTTTCAATTTCTATTTCTTTTTCTTCTCTTATTGTGAAAGCTAATATTTCTAGTACTATTTTGAATAATAGAGGTAATAATGGGCATTCTTGATTTGCCCCAATCATATTGGGAAGGCCTCTAGCTTATCCCCATTACAGATAATTTAGATAAATGCTACTTATCATTTTAAAGAAAGCTCCATTTATTCCTATGCTTACTATGTGTTTTTAATAAAAATAGGTGTATTTTGTTTTAAAAAAGCTATTTTTCTGCATCTATTGATGATTTATGTTGTTTTTACTATGGATATGATCAATTATTCTCCTATTTAGGCTAATTTTGAACCAGCCCTGAATTTTTATAAAATTCCACCTGATCATACTGTATGAGCCTTGATATAAATACACACACACATACACACACCCCTTCATGTTGGCATAATCTCTTTGTTAATGTTTTATTTAAAATTTTTGAATCAGGAGATGGGACCAAGATGGTAGAGAGGAGACAGGTCTTTATCTGAGCTCTTCCTAATGTCCCTTAGATCAGCACCATGTCAAACCTCTGAACTAGTTTTAGAATGACAGAACCCACAAATATTTGGAGCAGAAAATATTTTCAGCAGAAGATATTTTGGAGAAACTTTAGAAAAGTTTCTTTCATATCGGGCATGGGTTGGGGGGAGTTAGAGACGGGCATGGTGGTCCAGCACAGACACAGCATAGGAACCCAGAGTGGTGTGGCATCTGAGCTCTGCAGAATCTACTGGAAGGTTCTTACCCAAAATACAGAAGTGTTTGCTACTCTGTCCTAGTTACAAGCCAGTGGATCAGCAGATTAGCTGTGAGATATCCAGCACAAATACAAAAGGCAAATAGTGAGCCTCTGACTCCCAGAATAATATGGAAGTTGGCCATGCCCCTCAGCCCTGGAAGTCAGCAGCACCAAGCCAGAGCAGCCACTGTTGTCTATAGAAGAAATTTGGGACAATCTCCTCCTTGTCTTAAGAGCAGACATCAATCTTTTTTTTTTTAATGAGCAAAAAAAGCAAAAAGAACTTGGACCATACATTATAGATATAGATATCTAATTTATACTTTAATATATTTAACATCTACTGGTCATCCTGCCATCTAGGGGAGGGAGTGGAGGAAAGGAGGGGAAAAATTGGAACAAAAGGTTTGGCAGTTGTCAATGCTGTAAAATTACCCATACATATATCTTGTAAATAAAAAGCTATTAAAAAAAAAAAAGAAAGAAAGAAAAGTTAGGTATGATAGAACTTTGGAGAAAATTGAATGGAGAAAGAAAATAGTATACTTTTTTCTTGGCAGTTCATAGAATCTACACAAAAATTGACCATATATTAGGACACAAAACCTCAAAATCAAATACAGAAAGGCAGAAATAGTATGCAATAAAAGGACAGGGAAAAACAGACCAAAAATTAATTGGAAACTAAATAATCTGATCCTAAAAAATAAGTGGATGAAACAAATAAGGAAACATTAGTATGGGAAGGGTGTAAATCAACATTTTTGGAATATGGGCCTGATTGCTTATTTAGCTGACTTTACTAGGATGTGGTATAAAGGTAACAAGTCATAGACAGAATCGATAATTTCATTCATGAGAATGACTATAATGAGACAACTTACTCCATATAAAGGGAGTTTTCCTCAAAATGATCAGTAACATCTATTTAAAGCCATCAATAAGCATCATATGTAGTGAGGATAAACTAGAACCATTCCCAATAAGATCAGGGATGAAACAAGGTTGCCCACAATCACCATTACTATTCAATATTGCATTAAAAATATTAGCTTTGGCAATAAGAGAAAAAAAATAAATTAAAGTAGATTAGGAAAAAAATTAAAGTAAAGCGTAGGTAATGACAAAATTAAATTATCACTTTTTGCAGATGATATGATGGTATTCTTAAAGAATCCTAGAAAATAACCAAAAAACTACTAGAAGTAATTCACAACTTTTGCAAAATTGAAGGATACAAAATAAATCTACACAAATCATAACTATTTTCATATATTTCCAAAAAATCTAGCAACAAGAGATATAAAGAGAAATTCCATTTAAAATAAATGTAGATAATATAAACTATTTTGGAGACTATTGCCAAGAAAAGTAAGGAACTATATGAACACAATTACAAAACACTTTCCACACAAATAAAGTCAGATCTAGTCAACTGGAAAAATATCAAGTGCTCATAGGTAGGCCAAGCTAATATAATAAAAATGACACAACTACCTAAGTTAATCTACTTATTCAGTGCCATACCAATCAAACTCCCAAGAAATTACTTTATAGAGCTAGATAACAAAGTTCATCTGGAAGAACAAAAGGTCAAGAATTTTAAGAGAATTAATGAAAAAATTGCAAATGAAGGGGACCTAGCTGTACCAGACATACAATTATATTATAAAGCCATAGTCATTAAAACCATTTGGTATTAACTAAGAATAGAATGGTTGATCAGTAGATTTACAGAACAAAATAGCTAATGACTGTAGTAATTTAGTATTGACAAACCCAAAGACTTCAGTTTTTGGGATAAAAACTCATTATTTGACAAAAACTGCTGGGAAAAGTGTAAATTAATATGGCAGAAACTAGGCATGGATCTCTACCTAACACCATATACCAAGACATGGTTGAAATGGATTCATGATTTAGACAGAGTGATATTAATAAGCAAATTAGAACAAAGGATAGTTTACCACTCAGATCTGTGGAGAAGAAAGGAATTTGAGCCCAAAGAATAGATTATTGAAAACAAAATAGATTATTTTGATTATATTAAGTTAAAAAGATTTTGTACAAACAAAACCAATACAGACAAGATTAGAAGGGAAGCAATAAACTGGGGAAAAAATTTTACATTCAAGGATTCTGATAAAGGTTTCATTTCTTTCTCTTTTTTTCACAGTTTTTGTATGTTTATTTATATATCTGCTTAGAAAAAAAATTCTTTTTTTACATTTTTTATTATAGCTTTTTATATACAAAACATATGCATTGGTAATTTTTCAACATTGACCTTTGCAGAAACTTTTCCCCTCCTTCCCTCCCACCCCCTTCCCTAGATGGCAAATAGTCCCATATATGTTAAATATGTTAAAGTACATGCTAAATACAAAATATGTATACATATTTATATAGTTATCTTGTTGCACAAGAAAGACTAGATTTAGAAAGAAAGTAAAAATAACCTGAGAAGGAAAACAAAACTGCACACAAATAATAACAGAAAGAGTGTAAATGCTATGTTGTGGTCCATACTCATTTCCCAGTGTTCTTTCTCTGGGTGTAGCTGGTTCTTTTCATTACAGATCAATTGGAACTGATTTAAATCCTCTCATTGTTGATCATCCATCAGAATTGATCCTCATATAGTATTGTTGTTGAAGTATATAATGATTTCCTGGTTCTGCTCATTTCACTCAGTGTCAGTTCATGTAAGTCTCTCCAGGCCTTTCTAAAATCATCCTCTTGGTCGTTTCTTACAGATCAAAAATATTCCATAACATTCATATACCATACTTTATTCAGCCATTCTCCAACTGATGGACATCTAGTTTCTAGCCACTACAAAGAGGGCTGCCACAAACATTTTTGTACATACAGGTCCCTTTCCCTTCTTCAATCTCTCTCTGGGATATAAGCCCAGTAGTAACACTGCTGAATGAAAGGGTATGCACAGTTTGATAACTTTTTGAGTATAGTTCCATAAAGGCCTCATTTCTAAAATATATGGAGAATTGACTTAAATTTGTAAGAAGCCATTCTCCAATTGATAAATGGTCAAAGGATATGAACAGACAATTGTCAGATGAAGAAAATGAAACCATTTCCAGTCATATGAAAAGGTGTCACTATTGATCAGAGAAATGCAAATTAAGACAACTCTGAGATACCACTACACACACCTACCAGATTGGCTAAGATGACAAAAAAAGATAATGATGAATGTTGGAGGGGATGTGGGAAAACTGGGACACTGATACATTGTTGGTGGAATTGTGAATACATTCAGCCATTCTGGAGAGCGATTTGGAACTACGCCCAAAGGGCTATCAAACTGTGAATACCCTTTGACCCAGCAGTGTCTCTATGGGACTTATATCCCAAAGATATCATAAAAGAGGGAAAGGGATCCACATGTGTAATGGGCCAGAACTCTGGAGAAATATACTTAGGCAAGGATTCTTACAAAAAGGTCTTAACTCAGTGGAATTGATAAGACAATGGCTATCTAGTTTAACATGGTGATTAATAGTTCTCTAATTCAATATGACTAATTTAATCTTACAACAAATGATGGTTTCCTAGTGTTATAATGATTGGCTTATGCTCAATATGATGAATGGATTTAATTGTAATAGAGTACTTAAGAGGTCAGAGTCAGACCTAAAGGAGGACTCTGCAGAGACTTGAAGATAGACCCTTATGGTGGCTGTCCTGTCTGCACTTCTCCACTGAAACCAAGGCCCATTTGAAGGTCCTCCAGAAAGCTAGCCTGGCCCCACGCGTTTTACTTATCTAGTCCCTTCCATTCACCACTTTCAGGATCTCTCCTCATCACCTGGCAATTACACTGAAGCTGCTCGCACTGCCATGTGTAAAAATGTTTGTGGCAGCCCTTTTTGTAATGGCCAGAAACTGGAAACAGTGGATGCCCATCAGTTGGAGAATGGCTGAATAAGTTATGGTGTATGAATGTTATGGAATATTATTGTTCTGTAAGTGAATAAGAAATGCCTTCTTATTAGTAAGTTCATTTCAAATCATTTCAAGAACGTGACTCTCCATGGGAACTTAGCCTTTCTTTAACCCTATGAGACCAGGAATATGCCACAGCTTCACCTCTACAATCCCAGGAACTAGCCACTCCTTGGGACACAATAGATGTCCGGGAGGGTTGGCCCCCTCCCTGACATCTACATTTATCAAGTCATATCTTGGAAGCCCATCTGGCATTTCCTTCTCCTATACTTAACTTTCTATAGGTAAGCAAGTTAACTCTGTTTTAAAGTCCTATAAATTCAGTCCTGTTTTAATCCTCATTGGGCTTCACCCACAGGGAGACCATTCCACCTGGGCTAACACTTTTCCCGATCAAGCTGCAACGGGGTCCCCAGCTGTGCTCCTAGATCGGTGATGTATATACCTCTCTCTCTCCTATTTTAATCATAGCTTTCCTTATTCTTTGTTTTTTATGTATTATTTACTGTATTGGTTGTTATTGTAGGCAATCTATTCTGTGTATTGTATAATTAAACTTTACATTCACTTTAATTGAGTTATAATTTTATTTTCATTTTGAGTTAAAAAAGGTTATTCAAAGGAGCGTTCCGAACCTATTCTTAAATTATTCTTAAATTAACAGAACAGTAAGAAATAATGAGCAGGATGATTTCAGAGAGACCTGGAAGGACTTACATGAACTGATGCTGTGTAAAATGAGCAGGACCAGGAGGTCTGGTTGCACGGCAACAAGAAGACTATAAGATAATCAATTCTGATGGACATGGCTCTTTTCAACAATGAGATGATTGAGAACAGTTCCAATGATCTTGTGATGAAAGCACCATCTACACCCAAAGAGAAGACTGTGGGAACTGGGTGTGGATCATAACATAGCATTTTCATTCTTTCTGTTGTTTGCTTGCATTTTGTTTTCTTTTTTCTTTGCAACAAGATAACTGTATAAATATGTGTATGTGTATATATATATATATATATATATATATATATATTGGATTTAACATATATTTTTACAATGTTTAACATATATTGGATTATCTGCCATCTAGGGGAGAGGGTGGAGAGGGAAGGAGAGAAAATTTGAAACACAAGGTTCTGCAAGGGTCAATGTTGAAAAATTATCCATGCATATGTTTTGAAAATAAAAAGTTTTAATTAAAAAAAAAGAAAATAAAAGAAGTGATCAACATGTCAAAGGCAGGAGAGAAGTCTAAGGGAACTGAATGTGGATCACAATATAGTATTTTCACTTTTTTTGTTGTTGCTTGAATTTTGTTTTCTTTTTCATTTTTTCCCCTTTTCATCTGATATTTCTTGTGCAGCATGATAATTGTGAAAATATATATAGAAGAATTGCACATACTTAACATATATTGGACTACTTGTCATCTAGGGGAGGGGATGAAGAAAGGGAGGAAAAATGTGAAATACAAGGTTTTGCAAGGGTGAATGTTAAAAATTATTCATGCCTATATTTTGAAAATAAATAGCTTTAAATTTTTTTAATCAAAATTCATTGGAGAAATTGATCTATACTTTTCTTTCTCTATTTTGCTTTAGCTATTATCACCATATTTGTGTTATAAAAGGAAGATGATAGGATCTCTCTTTGCCTGTTTTTCCAAAAAGTTTATACACTTGGAATTAACTGTTCTTTAAAATTTTGGCAAAATTTACATGTAAATCCATCTTGACCTGGGGAACTTTTTTTTACAGAGATCACTGATGGCTTGTTCAATTTCTTCTTTCTAATTTAAAAAATAAGAAAAAAAGAAAAACAGAAAAGAAATACAAAACAAAATATTATAGTTGCTGCTAAATCTTGTACAATTTTAATTGTAGCTACAATGTATTTGAATTGTTTTTTTTTCTTATTTCTTGCAAAATTTTCTCTTTGATCTGGGGGTTTTGAAATTTGGCAATGAGATTTATTCAATATTCTGGGACTTAAACTCTCAACTCTTCTTGCTGTTCTGGGAGGTGAAAATGTTTGTGCTTCCTGCAGAGGTTCGAGCCAAACCCAGCTAAACTGGGGTTTACACTTGCTATTTCTGCAGAGCTAGCTTGGAGGCATTTCAATTTTTTTTTCCTTCAAAAAAAGTTTACAGTTTATTGGGTGTAGTGGTGCAGAGAATTATATACACATAGGCAAACACATACAGCATATATAGAGAATAATTATAAATCATTTTGAGGTGGGGAGATCACTAATAATTAAGTGTTGGGAAATGCCTATGATGGAGGTGACACTGAAGTATTCCTTTGAAAGGAACTTATATTGAATAAGTGAAGAGCAAGGAAGAGCATTTCAAGAGTAGTGAACAGTAGCCTCTGCAAAGGTACAAGGATATAAGATGAGCCATCATGTATAAGGGACAGGAAGGAGGCTAGTTTGACTTTAATGTTGGGTGAGAGATGGATCTGAAAGGAGAGACTGGAATCAAATTACGAAAACCTTTAAATAACAATTTCTTTAAAAATTCTTCTTCTGGGAAAGGGACCTGTATGTGCACGAATGTTTGTGGCAGGTCTCTCTGTAGTGGCCAGAAACTGGAAACTGAGTGGATGCCCATCAATTGGAGAATGGCTGAATAAATTATGGTATATGAATATTATGGAATATTATTGTTTGGCAAGAAACGACCAGCAGGATGATTTCAGAGAGGCCTGAAATGAGCAGGACTAAGAGATCATTATATACTTCAACAACAATACTATACGATGATCAATTCTGATAGACCTGGCCATCTCCAGCAATGAGATGAACCAAATCAGTTCCAATAGGGCAGTAATGAATTGAACCAGCTACATCCAGCAAAAGAACTCTGGGAGATGACTATGAACCATTTCATAGAATTCCCAATTCCTATATTTTGTCCGCCTGCATTTTTGATTTCCTTCACAGGTTAATTGTACACTATTTCAAAGTCCGATTCTTTTTGTACATCAAAATAACTGTTAGGACATGTATACTTATATTGTATTTAATTTATACTTTAACATATTTAACATGTATTGGTCAACCTGCCATCGGGGGGAAGGGGTGGAGAGGAAGGAGGGGAAAAATTGGAACAAAAAGTTTGGCAATTGTCAATGCTGTAAAATTACCCATGCATTAAAAAAAATTTTTTTAAATAAAATAAAATAAAAATTCTTCTTCCTATTCTATTTTAGGAACAATAGGGAGTTACAGAAGTTTTTTTAGTGACATCATCAGACTTGCACTTTGACAGCTGTTCACAGAATAATTAGTGAGAGGTTTGAGTGGAGGGTAGAGAAAAAATTCACTTCCCAATTTTGTTGAATCTACCACATATTCTCTCTTGTATCTGTTTGCTTCTATCCTCTCATATAATCAGAGGTGTTTCAACTTCACATGGGTAATCCCCAGCCTTGGGTCTTTCTCAGATCTTCTTAGGTTGTACTAGGAAGACGCTGGGGTTCTGCCCCAAGTCTTCTTGATCTTCCATCAGTCTATATTCACCCTGAGGCATAAATTTGTTCTGTGTGGGGGAAACTGGGAGAACTTGAAACTTACTGACCTACTCTGCCATCTTCCCAGAATCGTCCTCTCAATTTTTTTTTCTAAAATGGTGTTACTTTAAGTATTCTATTTCTGCTTCTCTTAACCTGAGTATTATATTTCCTATTCCCTCCTGTAAATTATTTAACTTCTTTAAAAATGTGAATGCTATATACCATTTTGGGCATATATGCTTACCACTGATAGCACTTCATTTTTGCTTTTGTTTTGTCTAAGATCACAATTGCTAAATCGTGCTTTTTTTTTCTTTAGCTAAAGCACAACAGATTTTGTTCCAGCCTTTTACCTTTACTCTGTGTGTGTCTTTCTGCTTCAAGTAAGTTTCTTGTAGACAACATATTGTAGGATTCTGGTTTTTAATCCAATCTGCTATTCCACTTCCATATTGTGGGTGAATATATTCCATTCTTATTCATAGTTATGGTTACTATGTATTTCTCTCTCCCTTCCTCTCTTCTTCTTCCCCCCCACTTTCTCTCTCTGTCTCTGTCTCTGTCCCTCCCTCCCCCTTCTCCTCTCCCTGTGTCTCTCCTCTCTCTCTCTTTCTCCCCCAGCCTTATTTCCTCCCCTTTCACCCTCTTTCTCCTAATGTTTTGCTTCTGACCATGATTGTAAATCCCCACTTAAACAGCAAATTGGGAAAACCTAAAAATCAGGAGAAAGAATAATAAAATTTAAAGAAAACCATTAAACTAATAAATAAAATCAAGAATTATTGGTTTTATATGTGTGCAGAAATAATAAAATAGGTAAATTATTGGTTCATTTGATTAAAAAAATTAACAGTATCAAAAATGAAAAAAGAAGAATTCACCACCAATGAAAAGGAAATTAAAGCAATTACTAGGAGATATGTTGCCCAACTATATGCCAATAAATCTGACAATCTAAGTGGAAGGAATGTTTACAAAATTTGTATGGGATTCCCTTGTTCAGATAATTCTGATGAGAATAAGATTCAAACAATACTACTTATTCTTCATCTTTCCTTCCACTGTAATAGGTCTTTCATGCTTTTTCATGTAAGATATTTACCATATTCTATATCTCCCTTCCCTGTTGTCTCAGGGTAATCCTCTTTATCATCTCTTAAATTTTTTTATATATCATTTCATCAAAGTGAACTTATACCCCACACCTTCTGTCTATGTATACTTTTCCAGATGACCTAACAGTGATATTGTTCTTAAGACTTAAATGTAGCTTCCTATATAAGGATGTAAACAGTTTAACTTTATTGAATTCATTAAGTTTTCTCCCCTCTGTTTATCTTTTTAGGCTTCTCTTGAGTCTTCAATTTGAAAACTGAATTTTCTGTTCAGCTCTGATTTTTTCATCAGGAACATTTGAAAATGCTCTATTTCATTGAATGTCTATTTGTTCCCCTGAAGAATTATATTCAGTTGCACTAGTAGGTGACTCTTGATTGTAATCCTAGATTCTTTTGCTTTGGTAAAGCCTGCTGTAAATCTCACTGGTTCTTTGTGAAGTTTCTTTTTAGTTGCTTTTACTGCATTTTCTCCATGACCTGAGAGTGCCATGATTTTGCTGAAATATTCCTGAGAGTTTTCATTTTAGGATTTCTTTCATGAGATGATCAGTAAATTCTTTCAATTATTTTACACACTGGTTCTAGGAAATTATAGATTTTCCTTGATAATTTTTTCATGACTTTTAGGTAATCCAGTAATGTAATTTTCTGGTTAGCTCTCTAGAGGTCCTCTGAATAGGCCTTGATTTCAGCAGAATAATCACCACAAGGATAGTTAGGAATAAAGTCCAAAGTCTTTATTATCTCCTTCACCCAAGGCCAGGCTAGCTTTCTGGAGGTCCTCCGGAATGGGTCTTAATTTCAATGGAGGAATACAGGAGGCAGGAGAGCCACCAGAGGCTGGTCAAAGATGGAATCTCTCTGGCTGACTTTGTCCTCAGTTTAAATACTCTATTACAAGTATATCATCATAGGTGTCAATCTTGTAGAATAGGTGTCCGCTTGTAGAACTGTACTAAGTAAATGTAGAGAATCATTATCTTAATTCCACTGAGTTAACACCTTTTTTTAGGATTAATTCAATCATACTGAACTAATTAGATAACCATTGTCTTATCAATTCTACTGAGTTGTTTCAAGGTAGTTGAAACTACCTTGTTTCAAGTATACTTCTCTAGAGTTCTGGCTCTCTACACAGTAATTTTAAAATTATCTCTCCTAGATCTATTTCCAAGTCATCCATTTTTTAAATGAGATATTTCACATTTTTTTCTTTCCTTCTTTTGATTTTGTTGACTTATTCTTAGTGTCTCATGGAATCATTATCTTCCACTTACCTAATTTTTAAGAAATTATTTTCATCATTTAGCTTTTGTGCTTCCTTTTCAACTTGGTCAATGCTACTTTTTTTTCCTAATTAGTTTTTATTAAATAATTGCATTACATAAAATCCATTCATTGTTTATATTACATTCTCCCCGTGCACACACCAAAGATGATAGTCACTAGCTTTTATGCATGCCTTCTGAGAAAAGCATTTTGGTTTCGCTGGAGGTTAGATATAAAGTTGTGATTTAGGCAACAAGAGCTCATAATTACATAGGTGAATCAGGACAAGCATATTATATTTTTTTTAGTATTTTATTTTATTATTTTTTTAGTATAGCTTTTTATTGACAGAACATATGCATGGGTAATTTTTCAACATTGTCCCCTGCAATCACTTCTGTTCCAACTTTTCCCTTCCTTCCCTCCACCCCCTCCCCTAGTTGGCAGGCAGTCTCATACATATTAAACATGTTAAAGTATATCTTACATACATATTTGTGTACATATTTGTACAGTTCTCTTGTTGCACAAGAAAAATTGGATTTAGAAAGGTAAAAATAACCTGAGAAGAAAAACAAAAATGCAAGTAGACCACATTCATTTCCCAGTGTTCTTTCTCTGGATGTAGCTGGTTCTGTTCATCATTGATCAACTGGAACTCGCCAATTCTACTTTTTAAAGATTTGTTTTCTTCAGTGGATTTTTGTACCTTTTTCTTTCATTTTGCATGCTTCTTATTGTCTTTCATCATTCTCATATCTTCTCCCAATTTTTATTCTCCCTCTTATAAGACATCAAAAGAGATTTTAAAAATAAGAGTATTTTTGGGGCCCAATACTAATTCACATTTTTCTTTGAGGCTTTCCTTGTAGGTGTTTTGACATTGTTGTTCTCTTCGATTTTGTGTTTTCATTTTCCTTGTCATTATAGTACCTTTTATGGTCAGCTTCTATTTTTTGTTATTTCCTCATTTTTCCAACTATTTAATGACTTTCCTCCTGGGGTATGAAATGCAAAATAGATAATTTTGATTATATTAAATTAAAAAGGGTTTGCACAAATGAATCCAATGCAACAAATATTGAAAGGAAAGCAGAAAGATGGGAAACAATTTTTTTACAGTTAGTGTTTCTGATAAAGGCCTCATTTCTCAAATATATAGAGAACGGAGTCAAATTTATAAAAATACAAGACACAGGAAAAAAGGATATGAACAGGCAGTTCTCAGATGAATAAATTAAAGCTATCTATAGAGCATTTGACAAAATGTTCTAAATCACTATAGTTTAGAGAAATATAAATTTTAAAAGTTTTGAGGTAACACCTCACACCTATCACATTGGCCATTATGACAGAAAAGGAAAATGCTAAATGTTGGAGGTGTGGGGAAATTGGGACACTAATGTGTTTGTTGGTCCCTAGTTGTTGGTGAAGTTGCAAATGGATTCAACCATTCTGAAAAAAATTTGAAAGTATGCCCAAAGGATAATTAAACTATGCAAACTTTCTGCTCTAGCTATCACACTAATAGGTCGATATCTCAGAATTCATTAAAAAGGGGAAAAAGAACTATACGTAAAAAATATTTATAGCTGATCTTTTTGTGGTGGCAAAAAGTTAGAAATTGAGGGGATGCCTATAATTCCCATTGGGGAATGGCTGATCAAGTTATGTTACATGAATTTATTAGAATACTTTTGTGCTAAGAAATGTTGAGAAGGCTGTTTTCAGAAAAACCTGGAAAGACTTACATGAACTGATACTGAGTGAAATGAGCAGAAACAAAACACTGTCCACAGTAACAGCAAAATTCTGTGATGATCAACTATGATACTAAGCTCTTCTCAGCAATACAATGATCCAAGATAAGATCAAAAGATGTATGATAGAAAATGTTACCTACATTCAAAGAAAGAATTATGGAGTCTGAATGCAGGTCTAAGTATACTATATTGACTTTTTTGTGATTTTTCCTTTTGTTCTATTTCTTCTTTCACAACATGACTAATATGAAAATGTTTCATATTGCAATATATGACATAATTGCAATATATAACATATCGGATTGTTTACTGTCTTGGGAAAAGAGAAGAGGAGGGAGGGAGAAAAAAGTTGGAACTCAATTTTATAAACATGAATGTTGAAAACTATGTTTACATATAACTTGAAAAAATAAAATGCTACTTACAAAAGAAAATGTTCACTCACTTGTCACTGGACAATGAACTCACATTTAGACTAATAATAGTAAATTGAAGATTATACACATACTAAAAACTGTGATCATTAGTTCCCTCTTCCCTACTTCTTACGAGTAGGGAACTATACTGCTGCCCTGGCTAACTTTGTCCAATCACCATGCCCTCTCAGGTTTCCTATTTTTGTTATCTTACCTTATAAGAATGTAAGCTTATGAGCAGGAACTATCTTTCTTTGTGCTTGTATTTGTATTTCTAGCACTAAGAATAGTGCCTGACACAAAGTAAATGCTTAATAAACATTATTTGATTAACTCCGCACTATATTTACAAGAAGCAAAAGAGTGTGTAAGGGAAACATTTTAATTCTTGTTTCATGGATTTCATTTTCATTTCATGGATTGCCAAGTACTGATCAAGGGGAAGAAAGTGGGCTGGGTTGCCTTCAGATAATTGCAAAGTTTCTTTAATGACTCCAAGTTTCCGATGAAATAAATTGTTATTGTTCAGTATGTTTAGTCATATCTGACTGTCTTTCCATGGACCATTTATTCTCCACTAATTCTCAAAGTCTGCACAAGTTCATGTTTGTTGTGGATAATATTTTCTATAATAAATCTTTTGATCTTGTCTTGAATCATTGTATTTCTGAGAAGAGCTAAGTATCATAGTTCATCATCACAGAATCTTGCTATTCCTGTGGACAGTGTTTTGGTTCTGCTCACTTCATTCAGCGTCAGTTCATAAAGTCTTTCCAGTTTTTTTCTGAAAACAGTCTTCTCAACATTTCATATAGCACAAAAGTATTCTATTACATTCATGTAACATAACTTGATCAGTTATTAAAGTCTACTACCTATTCATTTCATTTTCTGACATCCCCTTTTTAAGACCAACATTCTACCAATGTTGCTGCATGGCAAAGAACATGGAATACAAGTCACTAATTTTTTAAAAAATTATCAAATGAAAAGCAATGGAAAAGCCTGTGGGGTGGACAGTTGGCTATGAGTAATCTACAACATATAACCAAAGAACTTCATCAAACAATATTAAAAATGTCATCAAGAAAATAAAACAGTCATTAAGTGCTTACTCCAGGAACTATGTTAAGTTCTTTTACAATTTAGATCTGATTTAGTGAATTTACTGTGTGGCAAACTTATGAGAGAACATGCATGAAACTAGATAGGATAGGCAGGTTGCAATCTGAAATGCTGGGATATCAAAAGCTTTTAAATCACAGGTTCATTTTAGTGTCAGAGTACCTCTCATGCCTAACATAGCATCTACTTGACGAACTGACAAGAGTTAGTATCCTGCTGGTCTCAAGTCTCTCCCAGCTCTAACAGCAATTAGGAAGTACAATGGATTGATCACTGGGCCTGGAATTAGACCTAAATTCAAATCCAGCATCAAACACTTACTACCCTAGAAAAGTCATTTAAACAGTTTGCTTCAGATTTCTCAATTGTAAAAAGGGAGTAATAACTTACCTTGTAGGATTGTTGAGGATTAAATTTGTTATTTGTAAAGCACATGGCATAGTGCCTAGTACATAATAGGTGCTTTAAAAATGTTGTTATAACCATTCTGGAGAGTAGTTTGGAACTATGCTCAAAAAGTTATCAAACTGTGCATACCCTTTGATCCAGTATTGTTACTACTGGGATTATATCCCAAAGAGATTATAAAGAAGGGAAAGGGACCTGTATGTGCACGAACGTTTGTGGCAGCCCTGTTTGTAGTGGCTAGAAACTGGAAACTGAATGGATGCCCATCAGTTGGAGAATGGCTGAATAAATTGTGGTATATGAATATTATGGAATATTACTGTTCTGTAAGAAATGACCAACAGGATGATTTCAGAAAGGCCTGGAGAGACTTACACGAACTGATGCTGAGTGAAATGAGCAGGACCAGGAGATCATTATATACTTCAACAACAATACTAAGATGATGACCAGTTCTGATGGATCAGGCCATCCTCAGCAACGAGATCAACCAAATCATTTCTAATGGAGCAGTAATGAACTGAACTAGCTATGCCCAGAAAAAGAACTCTGGGAGATGACTAAAAACCATTACATTGAATTCCCAATCCCTATATTTATGCACACCTGCATTTTTGATTTCCTTCACAAGCTAATTGTACAATATTTCAGAGTCTGATTCTTTTTGTACAGCAAAATAACGTTTTGGTCATGTATACTTATTGTGTATCTAATTTATATTTTAATGTACTTAACATCTACTGGTCATCCTGCCATCTGGGGGAGGGGGGGTGGGGGTAAGAGGTGAAAAATTGGAACAAGAGGTTTGGCAATTGTCAATGCTGTAAAGTTACCCATGTATATATCCTGTAAATAAAAGGCTATTAAATAAAAAAAAATAAATAAAAATAAAAAAGTTGTTATAGAACATTGATAATAATTTTGTTATAGTTTTATATGGTATTATAAGGTTCATTACAGTGTGACAACCATGCTAGCACCCAAGATACCTCAGAATCAGCCAGAGTAGGGATAAGCAAAAGTCCTCAGTCTTTATTCTTGGTCCTTAGATGCAAGATTGAACAGGATGGAAGCAGATTCTCTACGACCACCTTCTCCCTCATCTACTGCCCAAGTGTGACTCTGGCTAGTCTTACTCCACCCCCTAGTTTCTCCTACAATCCTCTGTATACACCAATCATTGAGCCAGTACGGATAGTGGAAAGGACCATTTTCCGAGCATATGCCCATAGAGTATTGTCCAATCAGTAATTAGTCCCAAGTGTTCGGCAGTCCTGACCTTGGTGCATTGATTCAATAGTTTCAGCTCTCTACATTACAGGATCTAGGCGACATAGTGGATAGAACACTACTTGGAGTCAAAAAGATTTCAGATCTTGATATTTACTAGCTGGGGAACCTGGATGGCACTTCGACCTCCCTCAGCCTCCATTTCTTCATTTGTAAAATGGAGGTAATGGTACCAACTTTCCAGGTTTATTGTGAGAATAAAATATTTATAAGGCACTTTGCAAACTTTAAATCACCATATAAATTTCAGTATGTTATCTCATTTGATCTCTATAAACACCCTAGAAGATGAGGGCTATTATCATTGTTTTATAGATAAGGAAACTGAAGCTGAAGGTCAAAGTAGTTTACTCAAATTATATACTCAACTAGTTTCAGAAACAGTATTATTCAGGTCTACGTGACTATAAATTCCAAAATCTCTATCATAAGATCTCTTTCAGAACAATACTATTCCGTGATATTCTTGATCTAGAAGGAAAAAGCACTACAGTAAAAGTGAGATTTCTGTTTGTCTAAGAGACTAATGCATTTCTCAGAGGACTCTTTGCAATTCTCCTATCAACCCCTGGCATCACTATTTTAGGGGGGTCACGATCCAAGGGTGGGAATTATGCTGTCATGTATGTCATATTAAACTAAAAACCTGGCTAAAACTGACATTAGCTCTCCAGTTTAGGAATGTAGAGAAGAGGAATTTCAGGGCCCGAGAGCCAGCTTCAGCTGCCAAGCCATTGGATAATTTTTCAGCTGGTTTAGTTCTTGAGTGATGAGCTGGCCACCTAATCTGAAAGAGCAAACTAATAACTCACAAATTTAGCGATTAGGGGATATATATGCGTGGAGTAGGGGAGAAGAGAGGAGCAGAATGGTTCAAGTCCAATTACCTTCTTTACTTACTTATGTTGATAATCAGTTTGGCCTTCTTAAAACTTCTCAACCAGGCAGAAAAAATTTTTACCAGGGAAAATGGTAGTAGGGATTCATTCTCTTTAAGTCCTGTCCCATTTCACTACTCCATTTCAAAATGAAAATTTTATTTTTAATTCAACTTATTATATTCTAATCACTGTACTAGACTCTTCTGGATGAAAGTAAGATCAGTGCAATTTGGGAGGGAGCAAAGACTACTGAGTAAGAAAGTTGGTGATCAGGAGAAAAGTGTGGGAAGAACAAGAAATAATTGTTGAGGGTGCTGATTGGATCAGAATCAGGGAAAACAGCATGGAGACAGAAAATGGGTGTTAATTGGAGTAATGGAGAGGAATAAAGACCAGAGAAATTATAGAGGGAGGGGATGAGAACCCCAGAAAGTTTTATTTTCATGTTCCCTGCTCAATACAGGGACTAGGGACTCAGTGAATAGCATATAGGCATATAAATTTCTAATGTAATTAGTAACTCAAAATTAACTCAGGCCAGGAAAATAAATGTTACCATCTCAAGAGTAACTCAGTACTAGATTGGGGTATAAGAAAGCACTATCGCTCTGCATAAAAAGTAAAAGGTCAATTGCTTCTCAAAAAATAAAAATTGATACAAACTCTCATTGTTGGTTTTCCAAAGAAAACTGTTTTTTTCTTTCGTATTTGGCAAATTATAGTGAAAAGTATATTAGTGAGATTTTACCTTGGGGTTTTAATTCTGAATAAAGTTTCTTCAGTTACTGAAGTAACTCTTCAGTTACCAAGCATCTGTGGACAGTTGGCTTTAGTTCTTAATGAAGCCAAATTTGTTAAAATGATGTCCTCATAAGTGCACTGGCTTTCTTCACTTCTGATCACAAACTGAAAACCACTTTTTAATTTGTGGCCTTCACGAGAAACTCAGAGTATGCACATAAAATCACAGATACTCTGAGAAGTTCATTACTCTGAGCAGCCCAGGATGAGAAAGGACTTCAGAAACTGAGTGCAATTTGCGTATGAACAGGAATACCCTAACATTCTTTAGGATATTCCTCAAAAGTGGTCATCCAGCTGCTACATATATCACACCCAGTGAAAAACTCACTAATTCACTACTTGAAACAGAATCTGATTCTCAGCAATTCCTACACATTTCTCTCAGTCACATCTGCTCTTCCTAAGATGCTTCAACTCGCCTTAAGTCTTTAGCTCTTGTCTGTTCTAAATGCAATGGTTTTTGCTTCCATCCCAACAGTTGGTCTAGGTCAAAGACCAAGGTTTCTATGCAGCTCTATCGTGGGATGGGGCTGTTGGCTATTACCTCCTAGTCTCTCTCTGTTCAGGCCTCCAACAATGTTAAGGGATCAGCACCTTCTGTAAGCTCCCTTTTCATGGGAACCCTAACTTTTTCATCAGTACACAGCTTTCCTTTAAAACCTTGAAGATTTGGGTATTAAAACAGTTAAAGCTTTTTATAACCTGATTCCTTCCAAACTTTCCAGTCTTCTCACCTTTTACTCCCCCTCCACACTCTACTGGGCAGTTACACTTAACTATCTGCTGGTCTCCTGTGAGACACAAGACTCTTATCTACCATCTCTGTAACTTTGTATTGGTCATCTTTACCTTCATACCTTACCTGGAATGCTCTCCATCATTACCCCAGCACAAGTCTGTCTTTTTCTACTCTTCCTGTTACTCCCAGTTACTAATGCCTTCCCCTCTAAGGTTGCCCAGTAGTTAATTTGCATGAACGTTGTATATGTATTTATTTTCTCTCCCAGTAGAATATAAGCTTCCTAAGGCCAAGGGCTGTTGGTGTTTATTTTTTGAATCTCACACAGTGAAGCTTAGCAGTGTCTGACGCACAATAGGCACTGGTTAACTATTGCTCTCAGCATCTTTATGATTTTCCACTGATACACTATACCTCTTGTTTTTCTCCACTATCTTTGTTTTTTACTTCTCTCCTTGTTTTATCCTTACTTTTCTCAGTGACTTTTCTGCATCTCTATCATCATTTTCAAATCCCAGTTTACTAATGATAAATCAGCAAGGTCACTTTTTCACAGGCTAGCATCACTGGATCAAAGAGCATTGCTGGAATGCCATTACTGGGTCTGTAATCATAAAAAAAAAAAAAAAGGAAAAGGAAAAGCATCCATTTATGAAAAATATTTGCAGTAGCTCTTTTTCTGATAGCAAAAAATTGGAAATTGAGGGGATGTCCATCAATTTGGAATGTCTGAATAAGTTATAGTATATAAATTTAATGCAATATTATAGTTTTCTAAGAAATGATGAGCAGGTGGATTTCAGAACAGCCTGGAAAGACTGATGCTGAGTGAAGTAACCAGAATCAAGAGAACATTGTACATAGTAACAGTAAGGTTGTGTGATGACCAACAATGATAGATTTAACTCTTCTCAGAAGTACATTGATTTAAGACAACCCCAATAGAATTGAGATGGAAAATGTCACTTGCATCCAGGGAAACAACTATGGAGACTGAAAGCAGATCAAAGTACACCATTTTCACTTTTGTTTTTTTTTTTTTCTCATAGTTTTTCTCTTTTGATCCAATTTTTTCTTTCACAACATGATTAATATCGAAGTACATTTAAAATGATTGTACATGTAAAAAACCTTACAAAAATGAATGTTGAAAACTATCTTTCCATATAACTGGGGGGAAATATTATTAAGTGGTGAGGAAAGAAGTGCTTGTAAGTAAGGTGTGAAAAAACTGGAAAATGGGGGTGGAGGGAAAAATAGGACAAGGGGATCTAGACAGGATTTTGTATTTGATTCTGAAGGGAAGAAGGAGCCACTGGAGTTTATCAAATGGGGAGAGGGGAGCTGTTATATGAACAGGTTTGTGCTTTAGGATAAACATTTTGGTGGCTGAATGATAAAAGACTTAAGGCAGACAAGCAAATCCAGCAACTATCAGTCACAAATAGTCTAAGCATGAGGACTTGCAATAGGATGGTGGCAATATCAGAAAGAAGAGGGTGAATTGAAGAGATATTGCAAAGGGGAAATGGGACAGATCTTGGCAATAGATTAGATGGAGGATAGGGATGAGAATGAAGAGTGACTCCTAGGTTACAAGCCTGAGGGACTGAGAGGATAGTGTTGCCCTTTATAGTAGTAGAGGGAAGAGAATCTAAAAAAGATGAATTTCTTTTGGAGATGAGTTTAAGTTGTCTACTGAACAGCCAGTTCAATGTCTATAAGGCAACTGAAGATATGAGACTGGAGATCAGCAGAAGTTAGGAAGCGTAAAGAGTATATTTGGAGAAAGCACAGGAAAGAAGTCTGTGCAACAGCTCTGTTTAGGGGCATAATCTAAATGAAGATCCAGCAGTCATAGGAGGAATGGTATGATAGAAAGGGGAAGCCAGTGTCTCAAACACCTAGAAAGATTGTATCAAGAAGAGAGGATGAACACCACTACCCAAGGCTGCAGAGAAATAAAAAAAAAAAAAAGTTGATAAAAGGCCATTGGATTTAGCAGTTACGAGATCACTTACGTATACAAAAACATCCATGCAAAACTATAGCTTGCTTGGGAGAAGTGGGAAGGAATGAAAGGGGAAAAAAATAAAAAAAAGTTTGCATAGCAGAGAACAAAAGAACAACCTACAAGGAAGCAAAGAAAAGATGGACACATGAAAATAATTTCTTCTATTATTATATATCCTTTCTTGAACTGGTAATTTATTGTTATATATTCTGAATTCTCCCTGATGTTCTGCTGGGAATAGGACAATGCTCCATTTGGTTTTGTTTTCCTTTTCTGCTTTTCTTTTTTTATTGTTTTAATAAACAAACTAAATTTAAATTTAATTTTTTTAAAAAGAGATCATTAATAACTTTGGAGAAAGTAGTTTCCGTGGAATGATGAAGACAGAAGCTGGGTTGTAAAGAGTTAAGAGAATAAAAAAGAATGTTCCAAGACCTATGTTCTTTTAAAGTTGAAGCTACTAAGTCTTGTGAAATTGTTTTCCACAGTATTTACTCCTTAACCTGGGAGTTTTGAAATTTGGCTATAACATTCCTGTAAGTTTTCCTCCTGGGATTTATTTCAGGTGGTGAGTATTTTTTTTTTTTTCTGTTTATACTTTACCCTCTTTGTTACAGAACATCATGGTAATTTTCCTTAATAATTTCTTTTAATATTGTATCCAAATTTTTTAATCATAACTTTCAAGGAGTCCAACAAATATTAGATTGTCTCTCCTCAATCTGTTCTCCAGATCAACTGTTTTTCTAATGAGATGTTTCAGATGCTCTTCTATTTTTCCTAATTTTATTTCTTGGTGTCTTATATAATGTCTTAATTTCCCTTGCTTAGTTTCTATTTTTTCTCAATCTCTATAGATTTTTAAAAATCTTTTAAAAATTATTTTAAAAAATCTTTTTAAAATTCTTCCAAGAACTTTTTGCATTCAGGCACCTCCACCCCACCCCCCGCACATACACACATCTATCATTTCATATCTATTGGTAGTCATCTTTAGAATAGGAAGAAGGGAGGGGAAAAAAGGCAGGGGATAAATTTACATAACCTTGTTGTATATGTGGAGGGAATGGCAAATTGTACATGATAAATTTATACTTCCATGTGCCATCATCTTTTAAATTGCACCGGAGTTGTGGAAATATTTATTTGGTTCCCTGAACTAGAAACAAAATAAATTTAAATATGGGGGGAAAAAGAAAAATGGCCTTTTCAAAAAGTCTAGCCACAAAGAACAGAAAAGATATAAGTTGATAGTGAGAATAAAAGAACCAAGTAATGTTGTTTTGGGTTTTTTTTTTTCCCAGAATGGGGGAGTCACGGAGGAGAACACATCCATAGACAATGGAGAATGAATCAGTAAAAGGGATAAAAAGTGATAACCTGATGACGACCACCTAACAAACTATAGTGCAGTAGCTATAGTCCAATTTTGATTCTATTGAGTATTAAATTTTACAAAGTCCTTTCCTCACTATAACCCTATGGGGTAATTAAGATGTGAAATAATTTAAATTTACTGTCAGATACAACTGTTACTTGAATTAGGTTCTTCTGAGAGAAATGTGAGTCATATTTTAAATCATTCTTTCCCTACTCATAATTTAATGGTATTTAGGCCAAATAGAGAGTTCTTTTCTTTTTTTTTTTTTGTTTTTGTTTTATAGTAAGTCAATTTTATAATGAAAAGTGCATTTAAATACAGATAGCTATGACAACTTATCATTAACTCTCTATTCCTCACTTGCATATTCACATATATAACAATATTGAACACAGCTGCAAAGTCTATACAATACTGTTCTGCTTTTTTCATTTTGCAATTGAACACAGCTGCAAAGTCTATACAATACTCAGTTCCACTTTTTTCATTTTGCAATATTGTATGGGAATTTTGTATTTCTTAATATTCTCTATATTACAATATTATTAACCTTTAAAATGGCTAAAGCAGCCTGTTGATTCAGTCACTATTGGGCATTTACACTGGCTTAAGTTTTTTTTTATTGTATATTAGTACACATACAATTGTCTATTGTTATATATTTCTTGGACTTCTATGGTCAAAGCTAACATAGCTAATTCACACAGAAACTAATAGTTCTTCTGAAGATTTTTCAATAAGGAAAAGATATCTCAATTTCATGGAATGCAAAGCTGAAGAACAAAGAGATATATTGCTCCTAGAGGCTGCAAAGGAGACAACAGAGCTATACTAGATAAGAGTCAATAACAGGTTTCAGTTTACATTAACAATTCTCTCTAGATAGATTCTTTTCCTTCTTAGACTCAAGTGGTCACACATCTGGAATGAGCAAAATTGAAAGACCTAGCTCTTAAACTAGAGATTTTAACCTTTTCTGTCAGGGCTCCCTTAAGTATTTGCCCATGAATCCCTTTTCAGAACAGTGGTTTTTTAAGTGCATAAAATAAAATATATAGGATTACAAAAAAAAAAAAGAAAAATTATATTGAAATGGTTATCAAAATATCTTTTCAAAGTAACATATCTCAAGTTAAAATTCCCTATTTTTAACTTTTCTAAAATTGTAGCAGGTGTCTACATCGCATCCCATCACAAACTAGATCCCCTGTTTTTCCATAGCAATTAAGTGCACTAACCTTTCTCTTGCTTCCACCTTTCTGCTCTATCATTTTCCTCTTCTCTCACAAGTCTTTCAAAACTTTTTTTTTTCAAATAAGCAAGTTGATGGCTATATAAAAATCATTATAAAACAATCATACCATTCATTTAAAGACTAGGATTTAATAAGGAAATTAAAGAAGTGACATTCTGTTGACCATATTTAGCTGTGACATGATCCTACATAGTATTACTGTTTCTATTATCTTTTCAATCACTTTTAATTCAAGGTAAAGTAGCAGTATTATAGTTCAAAGAATATGCCTACAAAATCATATTACCCAATTCCTTTACCAATTAAAGCATTTCTGTCATTTAAGAACCGGGAAGAATTAGAATTGTCATTTTAAAGAGAGAGAAATTCAATGCCTACTTCCCCACCTTCACCCCCTATTCTCTTCAAAGACAACTGCGAAAACAAAATTTCAAAATTTCCATTGTAATTATCCTTATTTTAAGGGACTTAAGTTTTAAGTTTAAAAAAAAATGCTACATGAATGATCCTTTTTCAAGGAGCTGAACCAAAAGGATAATGCTAAAAAAATATCCAATGTGAGAAGAAATAGTTAATGGAATTATGGATAAAGTACGATGTTCTGAATGCTGAAAACAGGAAATTGTTAAATTCAGGAGAAAAGTTAAACTACTTAGTAGCATATAGATAGTGAGGAGGATATAGTATAAGAATATTCTTCAATCAGATTAGAGTTAGTACTCTATTAAAACGTGAGTCACTTAAACTTTTAAGCCCCAGCAAAAACCTACTTTTAAGATTATAGGATTTAAAGCTGAAAAGGACCTTAGAGAAGCTCTTCATTTCATAAATGAAACTTAAGATCTAGAAAAGGAAAATTATGTACCCAGTCACATGGATAGAACCAGTTTGAAATCTGTCTTTTCAGATTCTAAATCCAGTGATCTTTCCATTACACCATCTTGTTAATAAAAATGTTTAAAAAAACAAGCAGCAATATTTTAATAGTAACCCGAAAATTTTATTTTTCCAATTTTTAAAAATGTTTTATTACTAACAACAAATTTAATGTTCTGCTATAAGCAGATAATTGCCAAGAATGCTGACCACACAGAACCTATAGATTAATCATTCTGCTCACCAAATAAATATCTTTAAGCCATGCAAATAAATCAATTCAACAAACATGGCAAGAGCACTTTTCCATCACTGCTATAATAATCATTCATTATAGCAAATAATCAAGATATTATTTAAAGGGGCAAAAGGTATATTGTGGAAGAATTGTAGGCTTATGTTGTGCAAATGAACCTCTCTCCCCTTTGTTTTTCAGTTCCTCAAATGAAAGTTTCCAGTTAAGTTTTGATTATGTTGTTTAGTCAAATATAAGTTCTTTTAAAACACCATCGGTAGAGTGCTTCGGATGAGCACTCAGAATTGGAGGTCTATACTGGAAGTCAAAATTAAGCACAAGCAACATTCTTAATACACTACACAACTTGTAATACAATTGCAGAAGCATGCACTCATTGACTACCAAATGCAATTATCAGTAAGTTTTGGGTTATCCCAACATACTCCTAACAATTTAACATAAAGAAGGCATAACCAAATGGCTCTAAAAGTGAAATATTCATGTCAAAGAACAGGAAACAAGGAGGTCATTAATAAATACACCAAGACAAGTCAGATACTAAAATATCCATGAAGTACACAAGAGCCAAAGGAATATTCTGTTTAAGCTACTACATGTCTAGTCATTGCAAGATAAAGAGACCCTAATGGGATCAGTCTTTGATATGACCCTGATACAACAAAATGGTAAGATGCTTCAGGAGTCAAAGATTTCCTAACTTGTTCTTTGAGACAAGACATTTTTTGCTATCAAGACCATGTTCATAAGAGTTAATACAATATCACTTATATCTTTACTATTTAATTGTAATTTTTAAACTCCTGAACTGTTGTGGTTTTAAGTTTACATAATTCTTATAATCACCTAGATGATGACCTAGAAAGTCATTCTATTCTCCTGCTCCCAACATTCTTTTTCCCCAAGCCACTTCCCTGGTAGGAAGAAAACCTAAAGCTAAAGAAGAAATCAATAAAGGTGGTATAAAGTTAAAATGCTAATTAAATATTAGAAAGGCTAGCAAGTTATTTAAATATGCTTATTCCATAATTAATTTAAATCAAGGAGAATCTCTTAATTAAAACAAAGCAAATTAATCTAGCATATTTATAAAACTTGTACACAAGAAAATGGATTAATTTCTAAATTTCTGGAAACCAAAGGAGTCGTTTTCTATCTCTTTTCCCTTATCCCAACTAGTACAGATACACACGAACCACTATCTTTTCCATAAAATTATATAATTTGTATATTTAAAATGGCTACCATCAAGGTAATTCTACCTGAGCAAAGTGAACGCAAATATAGGATTTTCAACTATAAGAAAAAAGATCCTTTTAAAAAAATAGTACTTATATTAAATGTACCACCAAAATGATTCCATTTCATATCAAAATTATGCGAGGGCTCCTTTTTTTTTAGTAGGACTTCTACCTGAAACTATTTTGAATTAGTGAATATTAGTAGATAACTGATGTTCTGAGTTATAACATACATGAATTCATAATCTTTGACAATTTCCTAATCCCATTTTTTGGTGAATGTTCATTTCAACATAAATTCCACCCTACTTCCTTTTTTTTTTTTTTTAAATTTTAAAAGCCTTTTATTTACAGGTTATATGTATGGGTAACTTTACAGCATTGACAATTGCCAAATCTCTTGTTCCAATTTTTCCCCTCCTTCCTCCCACCCCCTCCCCCAGATGGCAGAATGACCAGTAGATGTCAAACATATTAAAATATAGATACACAATAAGTATACATGGCCAAACCGTTATTTTGCTGTACAAAAAGAATCAGATTCTGAAATATTGTACAATTAGCTTGTGAAGGAAATCCAAAATGCAGGCGAGCAAAAATATAGGGATTGGGAATTCAATGTAATGGTTCTTAGTCATCTCCCAGAGTTCTTTCTCTGGGCGTAGCTGGTTCAGTTCATTACTGCTCCATTAGAACTGATTTGGTTCATCTCATTGCTGAGGATGGCCAGGTCCATCAGAATTGGTGATCATATAGCATTGTTGTTGAAGTATATAATGATCTCCTAGCCCTGCTCGTTTCACTCAGCATCAGTTTGTGTAAGTCTCTCTAGGCCTTTCAGAAATCACCCACCTTACTTCCAAAAGCTGTAACTATATTTTAAATTAATAAATCTTTTTCTTAAAATCTTTTTTTTTATTCTTTATAGCTTTTTACTTTTGCTCTATTAGGAATTCTTGTTGTGTTTGTTCCCAATCTATATTTTCTTTGAGGCTTTGATTGTAAATATTTTCAAGTTGCTGTCTTCTAAGTTTATATCTTGACCTTCCCATCACCTTAAAAACTTTTTATGGTCAAGTTCCTTTTTTTTGTTTGCTCTTTTCCATCTCTTTCTTGACTTTGAGCTTTAAGTTACTTGTTGAATTCTCCTCACTTTTTGAGGAAATGACTGGTTAATGTTTTAACAGCTCAATCTGGGGGCCTATAGGTTTTTTCCAGTGTCATGTGATCTAGAGTACTATGGTCACTGCGCTTCCTGTCAAGGTCTTTACACAGACAAAAGCCCTTGCTCCCTCATTCTCTGTCCTTTTATTGCAACCCAGAATGGAGTAATGGGCAACAGAGATGGCAAATCGCCTCATCTTGTGTGAATAATAAATAGTACAAGAGTTTCCTGGAACTTTTTTCTGATCAGGAGTTCAGTCAGCGTTGCCCTTTACCATCCCTGGACACTGTTGAAGCCCCATCTCATTGCCACTTCCATGCTCCTCTTCTGTCTATATTGTATTTCTGTCCAGCTTCCACCCCATTGTCCAAAGACCTTTGAATGTCCTCCAGAGCTGTCCTAGAATGGAATAGACTCACTGTGACAATGTTAGCTTTCCTACTCACAATTCTACTTAGTGCTTTTGGTGGTCATTTTGGAAGCAATGTTTTGGGGAAAATTTAATCATTGTGATTTTTCTAACCCTAGAATAAATCTTTTTCACAATTAACTCTATTCTAGTACCTCTCCTCTCTTATCTAAAAACTCCCAAGTGCTTGATTATTATTCAAATAAGCTTATAAAATAACCACATGTATACAGTCAAAAGTCATATTAGGAAGGATTTCCATATCAACTTATACTATCTTGGACCAATTAATTTGAACTATATTATGTCTGTAAGCCATGGTGATTTACTTGCTTTGATTACCTTAACACCTATAAAATGAACATAACATTTCTATGTACCTCATAAGATTCACTTTGTAAACTTTAAAGTACTATATAAATACGTTCTTATTATCATACATCATAGTGTAAGCCAATGAAACCAATTAATTTCTTAGTAAATAAATTTATAGTGAGTAGGTAGAATTCACTTTTCTAGCTTTAGAGTAATTAAAGAACAATCTTTTTTCCATTATCTTTTTTGCCATCTAACTTATAAGTAAGCCTATTTTGAATTGTGTGTGTGTGTGTGTATATATATATATATCTTTTCTATAAACTGATGACTTTGTTTATTAACTTATCAAGACTCTCTAGAAAAATTAAATATAGAAGGAATGCTGCAAGCCCACATATGAATCACCACTTATTCAAAATATCAAGCCATCAAAACAAATTGCATGTAAAATTCTTAATGCAATTAAACATATTTATTGATTGGGATGTAGCCTGAACCCTCTTAATAAGGATTTCTCCAACTTTCAATCCATAATAGAATTACTATTCATATTAACCAATGTCAAACACTGGCTAAATTTCTTGCTCTTATTGAAGATACCAGAACTGCTAATATCAATTTTTAGACCAATCCCCGATAACACAAAAGGCAACACACAATTTCAACTTTGTAAAACATGACATTCTTAAATTTCCTAAATTTTTTCCACTATAAACATTAATAAAAGGGCAACAGATATTCTAGAAGTAGACAATTTCCTGAATTTTTTAAAAAGTTAAACATATTAACAGGTCAAATATGACAAAACACTGAGAGAAAAGGAATTAACCAAACAATATAAGAGATATTCTCCTTTTTTTCCCACCCCTTAATCAAAAATTTACTCCTATAACAATCAATCAACAAGAACCCATTAAGCATATCCTTTGTTCTAAGCATTGAGTACTGAGCTTGGGGATACAACTGTGGAACACAGTTCCTTTTGTTAAGGAATTTACTTTCAAATCTACAAAGCGTGTGAAACTATGCTCAATTTATATATTAACATTAGATGTAAACATGTATATACACATCTCATATTGTATTCTCATTAGTTCAGGCTTTCCTTATCTCCCACATAGACTTTGTTGGCTTCAGTGTCAGATCCTTTCAAATATCTTCTTAGGTATAGCTGCCAAAGTAAAAATCCTAATGTATAAGTCTAATGAAATTTCTTCATGTCCCAAAGCCTTCCTAGTCTCCTCATTGACTACAAAATAAACCGCAACCTCCTTAGCTTAGCCCTACACAATTTAGCTCCATTTTACCCTCGGCCAAACTTTAGTCCATACATGTCCCCTTAAAACACTGTACATTCCAGCCGACTTAAACTTTCTACTCAATTTCATTTTGCCTTCTTTCACCTATTTGCCATATATAATTCCTCGATACTTTTGCCTGCAAGGATATTCCCAACTAAGTTTTCACTTTCACTTTGAAACTCTCAAATTGGATTCTAATTTATACAATCTTAAAAAGCACAGTCTCTAAGGTGCAGAGAAAAGTAGCAACACAGATAGACAGGATTGAGCATCTTCTTTGAAGGGTTTCAGATACCACTAGTCCATTCTTTAATCCTAATCAATATTAAGGTATATGCCTTTCACCCAGCCTACTAGATTTTAAGTTCCCTTGAACAAAGGCCTTCATTTTGATCTGTGCCCCCCATTATCTAGTACAAGTTTTTTCTTGGGAAAAATGGTTGCTAAAAATGTTTGCTAAAATTGAAATTAACTTCTCAACAATTTCCATTTCTGGCACTAAACCAGCTGAAGACATTACAAAAGTATTTATATTTTCCTTCATTACAAATTTATCTACCAGGAAATGAATAAGGCAAAAAATCCAAAAAAACATTGAAGATGATGCAATGTAAACAAATCCTTTACATGTGTAAATATAAATGTGTATAGCTTTGTTCAGTCAAGCCTTCTTAGTAAATTTCCAGATGAAGTCAAATTATAACTAAAAAGGAACTGCAGTCTCTCCAAATTCTCTTCATTGACAAGTTGCCAAACTGGCACCAAGGAACCATAAGTTTGATATATAACTAATCATTCAAGTGTAGTTACATCATTGCATGAACGTTTTCAAGGGGCTAAGAGAGGAGATTGGTATTGGTAGTAGTTTCATGCTTTTGTGGTTAAAAGGCTTCCAATTATACACACCAATACTGATAAAAAATTGTAAGCATTTGATTACATCCCTGGTCTGTGTTTTAAAAAGCAAGTTAAATAATAATTCAGTTAGCATGAATACAGAACATCAGTATCATAAAAATTTTAAACAGCTATATTTAACCAGAGAGACAAAGGAAGAACAACCTTTTAATATTGAATTTCAACAAAAAATACCATTGTATTCTGGATTTTCATTAAGCTAACCAAAAACTTACAAGTAATCTGACATTACTGAAATGAGTTCAGTTTAATTAGAAAAACCTGATGTCTCAATATATAATTCTTTCCTATATTCTTACTACCTGTAGATTCCAACAGGCAACATCTTTGGGAAGTTAACATGTTAAATACTAATAAAATTTAGTCAACAAAATTTTCAATTTACAAGTTTTACAAACTGAAAACAAAGTAAGTTTAAAATAAATCAAAGCTACACATTTTTGTATCTCATTTCGTAAAGTCTGAATTCAATTACCAGATATTGGCACATATCAACACTGGCTTTGGATAATTCAATAAAATGCACTCTCTCATTGGTCTAAATGAATAAAGCATGGCACAGGAAACACTATTTAATAAAATAAAACCCTCTTCACAGGCCCAAAATTTAAGCTTTAACAATCTTTTAAAGAAAATGGTAGTTTAACACCTCTTTCTGACATATTTCATTATTCAAAACAACGACAAAAAGTCAACAACACATGTTGGAAAAATGTAAGAAATCATTTTTGCCAAAGAAACCCCACTAATTAAGTGGAAAAATAATAACAGTTGATAAATTTGAATTTAATGAAATAAGGCCAGAAGGGGATGATTTTTAAAATCAAGTTATTTGATACAAAAAAGCTTCTTTTACTGTTATCTTCTCCAGTATTTCAGATGTATTTTATTCCACAGTAACAGATTTGGCCAGATTTCTTGGGAAGTCAACCTATAAAGAAAAATTAAAAATAAAACAAAAAATTAAAAATATTTTCCAAGACAAAAGTTATATACTGGATTTTTTCCTTGTTATCAAGAATCCACCCAAAAAATCTTTTCAGTGAAGGCCTAGAAACTGTTCTATTTTTATAAATAAGCTTCCCCTTACATTAAAAGAAAAATTCTATCTGTACACAATCAGAAAATATGAATTTAACTTAAATCTCACATGTCCAATCAAGGCAAGACAAATTTAAACATTAACATAATTCATGTGGGGAAAAAAGAAAAAAGTAGCTTCTAAAGTATTTTGATAATTAGCAATAACATATCTATTTTCTTCTCATGAAAAGAGACCATTTCTGTATCTGTTAAATAAATGTGATAACACAACACCATTATGAACACATCAGTAAACACCTAAGAAATAACAGCTGATCAACTTTAAAAATCCATGTCAAAAATCAAATGTGTTATCTGATGTTTTTCTACCAAAATATGTTTTGAGGAAATGCATTTGTGATCTTATCAATCTAGAGGAACCTTTCAGGGATGCTGATTATAATCCATCCATTCTCACTAAATCCTATGCTAATCACATCCAAATCACAAGGGGCATTCCCGTGATAGCCTGGCTGCCTCCCCTGCTTTCTTTCAACATTATCTTGAAAATACCAATTTTAAACAAGTCATTCTACTCCACTGATTTTATGTTGCAACCTGCTTATATCCACTAGATACTCTCTCCATTGTCCTCTTTGAGATATTCACTTTCAGTCCTTCAGGAGCTACTATATTCCATATTTCCCAGCTATCCAACAGTATTAGTAGAATATTGCTATTTTTTTTTTAAATGGGCTGCTTTTCTTTCTGGGAAAAACTTTTAGTCATTAAATGAATTCTACAATTTCCTGAAGACAATCAGCCCATTCTTCCCCAATTTAATTCTGGACAATCTGTTCCTTAGTTCCATCTGTCCCAGATACACATACTGATAAACTTCACAAGCTGTTTATCCCAATTACAATTATAATCTGGGCATCATCCACTCGGTCTTTGTTCCATGGATAGTCAGGAGAGACTCTTTAAGTAGTTATAGATCTCCTCTAGGAAATACTATAAGGTTTTGAAATTTGATGCTCATTGGGCACAAGGAATCTTTCTTCAACTCAGATTATGTGCTAGATCTCCTTTGTCATCTTTGGCACGCAAACATCTCCCTGTTTTATAAAGACTCAACCAATATTTGTGATCAAAGAGCTGATTCAGGGATAATTTCAACACTGGTTACCAATCATCATGATTACAAGCTTTTCTCTATCTATTCAAATTTAAACATTTGTATTTTTTTTTTTGCAATGATACTTAAGTATGCAAGATCCAGTAACTCCAAAATTTTTCTCAAAAAAAAAAAAAAAAATCAAGATGCAGCAAGAATGTAAAGATTGATGACGACTGAATTCCTCCAGTACTGTGTCTACTGCAAAGGTCACTGGGAAGGATCTCACATTTAAAATAAGTTACAAAAACCAAGGTAAAGTTTACAAATAGTCTAAAAATTGTGTGATTCTTCGAATATTCTACCCTTTTTTGTGCCATTCTGTCACCATCATTGCAGAAATGACAAAAGATAGCAGAGGACTAAAGTCTAGTTTGTTTTTTCTTTGCTTCATGAGTTGCCATGGGTAAAGAACTAATCATCAGCTACAGCCTCCTGAGGATAAGAAGAGTAGAATATTAATTGATAAATGTTCTTACTAAATTTTAGGTTTTATGAAAAGCTTATAAACATTTATAAAGAACACCTGGTTCAAGTGTCATCTCTGAAACAAACTGGCTCCATGCGGCCTTAGGCAGGACCCCAGCCCTCTCAGTATCCCAAACAACTCTCTAAGTCTATAAGTGGATGAAAAAAGAGGTACAATTGAAAATTTAAAACAATCAAGCAAACAAAGAAATAAAAATCTACAAATATCTTATAGTACTTACATCGTATCCCCTCAGAACAGCAAGATGGAAAGCCAATAGTTGCAAAGGGATAACACTGAGGATGCCCTGCAGGCAGTCCACTGAATGGGGCACCTTGATTGTCCTTTTAGTGTTCTTGATGGTCTCAGTATCTTCTTTGTCACAAATAACTACAGGTCTTCCCTAAAATAAAAAAAAAAAGATTTAACCAAAAAGATATAATAATGACATTGGAAAACAGGACTTCTCTCTTCTATCCCCATCCTTCTTATTTAACATAAGATTCTTTTAACTAGTAATTTTATTACTGTGTCTAACTCTTTGTAACCATGTGAACCACACTGTCCATGAGGTGTTCTGACACCAAAGTGGTCTGTCATTTCTTTCTCCAGTGGATTAAGGAAAACAGAGATTAAATAACTTGCCCAGGGGTCACACAGCTAGTAAGTATCTGAGGCTGGCTTTGAACTCAAGACTTCCTGGCTCCACTCCATCACTCTGCTCACTGAACCATCTTGCTGCCCAATTAGTAGCCAATAATAAAATTTTATATTATTTCATAATAATATATTTGGGTAAATATACTGACTTTCAAAAACTAAAATTAAATTAAATTAAATCTCTGAAAAAAAAATATATGTATACATATATCTTCTTGTACACACACACACACACACACATATTATATATAACACATACAATGGAAAATATATTACAAAAAATTAAGTATTTTTTAAAAAATTGTTCTATTTGGAAGAAACTGCCTCTTGACATGTCCATCCTTGGCATATCCAAGAAAGGATGGTTTTACCAGTTCTTTCTTCCCTTAGATGGCAATGTCTTGCCCTCTGACTTTCACCTATCTCTTATTATACCACATCATTCTCCCCACCATCTCCAACAAAGAATTGACAGGCATCTTTGAATATGAACAAAGGCAAAACTTCCTTTTTCCTTGCCCCCCAATTCCCTTACTGCTTCTCCAAACCTACATGCCTCTTCCATCTGAGGCCAGGATTCAGGCTGAGGACTTCAAGTTAAGAGTGCCAAGTATTCTCCAAGAAGAAAGCTCTCCATCACTATGCAGTTTTGTAGGCAGGGAGTACTTGGTCTACAGAACTTCAATAGACTTTTTGTGGCCAAGCTAGCCAAGAAGGGTAACAAAGACAAAATACTTTCAATTTTCTTCTTTCCTTCCTCAAACCTTTTTTCTCATATCACTGATAGAGTATCCCTATATTCAGTTGAAAAGCATGGAAATTGTCCATAAGAACTAACATCTTTGCCTTCCTTTTCATTTATGACATATCCACACCAAGCCACCTCTGAAATTCTAAATAAGAATCTCAACAATACAAGCTTGTACAAGATATAAACTCTTTAAAAAGGGGAAAGAAATTCAGAATAGCTTCTGGGAAAATGCAATTATATAATGCAATAAGTTTTATACAAACTAGATTCATGAGGAAAGTGCAGCTTATATTAAGACCAACGTGGTATTATCTGAGTACTTACATGGATAAGTAACTGATCTAAGGAAAAAATTGTTATTTATTCCTTTAGGAAAACAAGGCAAATAGATTAAGCCATGTACACTACCCTGATGATACTTATTAAAGTCTAAACTACTTTCTTCATAATAAGGAACAACTGAAAAATTAGGCATTAAATCCTTCTACTAAAACCCTCCTTTTCAAAGATTTATCACATGTGATGATAACTTGCTTTTTAAAAATTATGCCTGAAAGTCCATACACAAACAAAAAATCATAAATCAGCAAATTGTAACAAGATTTTATTACCTTCTATCTCCAAAATGAATGAAAAAAAATATCCATGCAGGACAAGAGCATCTTACCTGTCGAGCAACAACTTGCTGTAGAGCATTCTGGCACTTAGCGTACGTATTATCTCTCATGATGATCATGATGACAGGCATCAATTTATCTACCAAAGCCAATGGGCCGTGCTTCAGTTCACCAGCTAAGATACCTTCTGAATGCATGTACGTGATTTCTTTGATTTTCTAAGGAAAAATAACCAGATACATTGGTCTCTCATTCAATCTTTCTTCTTTCCAATTCTAAATAAAAAGAAATCTCACAGCATCTGCTAATTAATAGATGCTCATTCTGGTATGGAGGTGACTTTAAGCAGCCAAAGGCAATATGCTAATAGGACTTGAACTGGAGGTAAGTCCAACAGATTTGAAAACATTTCAAGTATAGGTTCAATCAACTGAGGTACACACTCCTGGGGTCAGAGGACCATGTGTGTTAAGGTCCAGAAAGTTTCATAAGCAAAAAGATACTAACTAAAACACCTAAGTACTAGGAATACAAAATAAGGCAATTAATAGTCTCTGCTCCCAAGGAGCTCAGGTAATGAAGCAAAAAACATGCAAATAACAAATTATAGAAATATGTTGAAGATAACCTCAATGAAAGGCATAAGATTAATGGTAATGGGAAAGAATTCTTGGAAAAAGGTACTTGAGCTAGAAAGAAGCTAAGGAGGCAAGGAAGTGGAAGTGAGGAGGGAGAGTTCTAGATACAGAAGATAACAAGAGAAAATGAGTTGAGCAATAAGAGGAACAGCACAAGAAATTTCATCTCCCTCAACAAATCCTACCTAATTTTAATCTCACTATTACTCCACATTTTCAAGGCTTGATACATCCATTTATTCCATAAAGATATATTCCCATTCATTTTTAAACTTGTAAATTTAGGTTGCAAGTATGATAAAAATAATCCAGAAACTGCATTCAAAACAAAATGCATTCAAGGCCAAGACAAACTAATTACATAATTGTATGTAATATGTAATGTCAAATCAAATATAGTTTACTAAGAGATGCCACACCCCAAAGGAATCTTTTATTGTTGGAAAAAAATAAGAGGGATAGGTGGGAGGGTAGATGTTTCTAGACTTAAAAACCATATAGAGTATTAGTTCAAGATCATACAAGTGAGCTTTTGGAGGGGAGAAGAAAGTACGATACATTTGAACAAATAGAAAATTTTATTCTAGATGCTATGAAAAAAAAAAAAAAAACTTGTATAGATGAGTAATTGGGTTCCAAGACAAACAGAATGAAGTCTACATTAACATTAAGAATACAATTCAACACTCATAAAAATTATTCATTATTAAGCCATTCTCCAATTGAAAAATGGTCAAAGGATATGAACAGACAATTCTCAGATGAAGAAATTGAAACTATTTCTAGTCATATGAAAAGATGCTCCAAGTCATTATTAATCAGAGAAATGCAAATTAAGACAACTCTAAGATACCACTACACACCTGTCAGATTGGCTAAGATGACAGGAAAAAATAATGATGATTGTTGGAGGGGATGTGGGAAAACTGGGACATTGATGCATTGTTGGTGGAGTTGTGAACGAATCCAACCATTTTGGAGAGTAGTTTGGAACTATGCTCAAAAAGTTATCAAACTGTGCATACCCTTTGATCCAGCAGTGTTACTACTGGGATTATATCCCAAAGAGATTATAAAGAAGGAAAGGGACCTGTATGTGCACGAATGTTTGTGGCAGCCCTTTTCATAGTGGCTAAAACTGGAAACTGAATGGATGTCCATCAGTTGGAGAATGGCTGAATAAATTGTGGTATGTGAATATTATGGAATATTACTGTTCTGTAAGAAATGACCAACAGGATAATTTCAGAAAGGCCTGGAGAGACTTACACAAACTGATGCTGAGTGAAATGAGCAGGACCAGGAGATCATTATATACTTCAACAACAATACTATATGATGACCAGTTCTGATGGACCAGGCCATCCTCAGCAACGAGATCAACCAAATCATTTCTAATGGAGCAGTAATGAACTGAACCAGCTATGCCCAGAAAAAGAACTCTGGGAGATGACTAAAACCATTACATTGAATTCTAATCCCTATATTTATGCACACCTGCATTTTTGATTTCCTTCACAAGCTAATTGTACAATATTTCAGAGTCTGATTCTTTTTGTACAGCAAAATAACGTTTTGGTCATGTATACTTATTGTGTATCTAATTTATATTTTAATATATTTAACATCTACTGGTCATCCTGCCATCTAGGGGAGGGGGTGGGGGGGGGTAAGAGGTGAAAAATTGGAACAAGAGGTTTGGCAATTGTTAACGCTGTAAAGTTATCCATGTATATATCCTGTAAATAAAAGGCTATTAAATAAAAATTAAAAAAAGAAAAAAAAATTATTCATTATTTCTATGACTACATCTTCAATTACTGAAAAGTTATATTATAAAGTTTTTAAAACTTTTAAACCACAAGACTGAAAAATACCCTGCTTTGCCTTGTAACTTTCCTTTACTTGTTTCATTTTATATTTTTCCAACTGGATTTTAAATTGTTTGGGCCCACAATTAAACAATGAGAACTAAAAGACAAACTTTAAATCTCTCATTTACTAGCTAGAAGTGCTTCTTTTTCTGTAAATGGGAATTACATAAATGACTGAATCCTGATTCAAAACAAAGTACTTTGCAAACTAGAAGATGCCATAAAATGAATTATCTTCAGGTCTTCTAACTCAATATATTTTAGAGGAAAAAATACACTATATGCAAGTTCACATTTTGTTTTTGTTTTTTAAAAGTCCAATCTTATGACAATGTATTCTTGTTCAAAATATATTTCTGCATTAAACACTTGTTAATTTACTTGAGAGAAACCAAGAGATATATAAGAACTCTGACGAATTTTCAACATAAATATTTATTGTCAAATTGACTTTAAAATAAATAAGCAGACTACTTACTAGGGCTCCTTCAAGGCATGTAGCATAATGATATCCACGTCCCATTATCAATACTGATTTTTGATGATAAAGTTCTATGGCGAGTTTCTGAATTTCATCATCCATGCTCAGCACTTCCTTTATCAAATCTATTAAAGAAAGAAAAAAACATCAAATTATAATTTTAAAAAGGACAATACACAAATGCATGGGGATATTCACAAGGAAGAATTATAAAGTCACATAAAATACCAGTTCTTATTCATTTAATTAATGGTTGGGCTGGGGAGGAAGTGTTTTTTTTTCACTATGAAGCAAAATTTTATGTATTGTTTTAAAAGTTAACCCTCCAAAGTGTATAAGAGAATTTCTCAGAAACAAACTACATTTCACTGTTCTTACATCCTAGAAAACAAAATATGGAAGGATTTTTTAAAAATGTATTTTACATTAACCTACCAGGCAATCCCTTCAAACCAAGCACTATTTCTTTACGTCTTTCTTGCATTGAAATTCTATCATCACACATCATGAGGGCAAACATCACCAAAGATACAAATTGGCTTGTGTAAGCCTAAAATAGAGGGAAAAAATAAAAACGTTATTTGGTATGACATTTTAACAATTTGGAAAGGATTTATTGTTTTTTAAGTTGGGAGGAAGGAGAAATAGCTATTTAACCTGATCATAAGATCATTCATATTTTAGTAAGTAATGAACTCAGAAATGGAAAGGAATTTGGTTGTTATTTCCTACTCAAGATATTTATCTTTCTATATTTCAATTTCCCCACCTTAACAGCATTATATTCATATGCATCTGATGCATGCTTTTTCTTTCTTGAGCCCTACCTTCTAACATTCCCTCCAATCCTACATCTAAAATCTGTTTAAAAAAAAAAAAAAAAAAAAAAAAAAAGCTAATTTCATCACTTTGCCCATTAAAGTATTCCTCAGCTTCTTCACTAAATTTAATAGCCTTCTCTACCTTCATAACAAATCATGTTTACAACATTCACAAAAAATAGTTTTGTTATTATGATTTGTTTAAAAAAGAAAAAGGGCTAGGTAGAAAAGGAGCCTAGAGTCAAGACTCAAGTTCAAATCTGACCTCAGTTACTTACTAGCTGTATAACCCTCTCACTCAACCTCTATTTGCCACAGTTGACTCATCTGTAAAATGGGGATAATAACAGCACCTATCTCTCCCAGAGTTAAGATCAAATGAGATAATATTTGTAAAAGCAATTGGGCACAGTGACTGGCACATAGTAAGCACTATATAAATGTTAGTTATTATCATCATTATTATTAAGTACTTAATGTTTATCATTCATTTCTTTATCTTCCACCAAAAAAAAAAAAAAATCATGATTCTCTTCTCAGATTTGTGTATTTCCACAAAAGAATCTTTATTGTCACACAGTTGTATTCTATTCTAATTTATTAAGCATCTACTGCATGCAAGGCTCTATGCTGTAGTTTGGAAATATAAAATCATAATTTAACCTTAAAACATGATAGAAACTATTAGAAAAGATAGATAAATTAGGATAAGGAACTGCAAAAAAAAAAAGTGTTCAAAGTTTCAAATATCTCAAAAAGAGAAATTCAAGAAGGAAGAGATTGCTCAGAGCTGAAATAATCTGAACATGGTCTTCAATGGCAGAAAAAATTTCAAGAGAGAGAGAGGCAGTTTCTAATCCAGACATGCAATATACCATTTTTTAAAAAGTCTTGGAAATCAGCAGGGCAGAAGTATGATTCAATGAACGTAGGATTAGATAAAAAGTTTGGAAAAGTTATCTATGATTCAAGTACATCAGGCTCAAGACTCTGTACTTTATTTGGGTAACTATGAGGAGTCACTTTTTGATCAAAATACATGCTTCAGTTGCTATATATTTCAGTCATATGTTCCATTCCACTTAGCCTGGTAATAATCTTGAGTATGTATTTATGTCTTTGTGTTTACTGACCATACTCTGCACACTGTTGTATGGACTCCTACAATCCTAAGTATCAATTATGTTTTGTTCCTTGCTTATCTTCTCCTGAAAATGAATGGAAATGGAAACATCCCAAATATTATTCTTTTTTTTGTTACACTCCATGGCATCTGATTCAAAAGTTCCATATCTAGATACCATTATCATTATAATATTTTCTATTTTAAGCTCCTTTATCATAGAAGTAGGACTCTGGAAAGATATATTCTATAGAATTCATCAGATGTTATTCGTAGCGGACTAAAAGTCCATGATCCCTCTATCTTAAATCATGATCATCAGGAGGAAAAAAAGCCAACTATTTTTCTCTGACATCATCTTTATAAATCATTTTTTTCGCTTTCCATAATCTCTTTCTTCTAATAACTCAACCTTCAACTGGAAATAATAAAGCACTTAGCATACAATATGTGGCACATAGTATATATCAATACATTTTTTTAAGTGATAAAAGTACCACTTATCCCCACAAGGTGTTTGGTTTCTAGCCTAGTACTTCATTACCTTGCCAGAGAGATTCTTTTCCAGGATTCTTGTGGTACTATCATTCAACCTTTTATGAATAACAATAAGTAGGTGTAGGTGGTAAGTTTGATAAAGTTCAGTCAATGCTCAATTCTATCACAGAGAGATACATACTACAAGATGAATAATAGAATTCTTTTTATGTTGATACATGTATTATCCGTATTCTCATTCTGTGGAATATGGAATGTCATCTGTCTCAGAAAGCCTAAATCTTTCAAGGAAAAAGTCTCATACCTACTAGACAAATTGTCCTTGTCTTTTTATTTTTATTTGGCACAATACTGGAAGTACAATGTCTAGAATGCTAAGATTCAGAAGAAGCAGAGGCTAGTGAGAAAAACTTAGCTATGCTGGGGAAAAGAGGAGAATAAAAGAAGGGAAAAATTGCTCGTTGTGGTGGCTAAGATGATAATAATTGGGGAGAAATGAGACAAGAGATGCTCAATATTTATTTTGCTTCTGTTTTGTCTGACAAGATGAATAACTTCAGATTAGAAAGGAAAATACATAAAGAAGGGAAAGGGATCCGTATATGCAAAAATGTTTGTGGCAGCCCTTTTCGTAGTGGCTAGAAACTGAAAATTGAATGAATGCCCATCAATTGGAGAATGGCTGAATAAATTGTGGTGTATGAATGTTATGGAATATTACCGTTCTATAAGAAATGACAAGCAGGATGAACAGAAAGGTTTGGAGAGACATACATGAACTGATGCTAAGTGAAATCAGCAGAAACAGGAGGATCATTATACACTTCCACAATATTATATGATGATCAATTCTGATGGACGTGGCTCTCTTCAACAATGAGAGAAACCAAATCAGTTCCAATTGATTTATAATGAAGAGAACCAGCTACACCCAGAGAAAGAACACTGGGAAATAAGTATCGACCACAACATAACATTTCTATCTGTTATTGTTTGCTTGCATTTTTGTTTTTTCTTCTTAAGTTATTTTTACCTTCTTTCTAAATCCAACCTTCCTTGTACAACAAAATAACTGTATAAATATGTATACATATATTGTATTTAACATATACTTTAACATATTTAACATGAATGGGACTACCTGACATCTGGGGAGGAGGTGGAGGGAAGGAAGGGAAAAGTTGAAATAGAAGTTTTTGGAAGGGTCAATGGTGAAAAATTACCCATGCATATGCTTTGTATATAAAAAGGTATAATAAAAAAAAAATTCTACCATGAAAAAAAAGGACAATACAAATAAATGTGCCTTGTAGAAAACTGATACACAGGAAAAGAACATAGACAGTAAAGAAAATCTCTAGCAGTTCTAATTGACTTCAAAACTATTTTTTTGTTAAAACTTTAAGGATAAGTGTCCTTGTGGTCTCTCTGAATCTTATTACACATTCCTAACATTCTAATATTGCTCATTCATTGTTACCAAATATACTTTACTTTGCTTTGTAAAATCTGAATGATCAGGTATGGTTTTATAACTAAGATCATGAATCCCTAATTACATACACCACAATCCCATCAAAAAAATTAATTAATGCCAAGTATATCAAAGGAATAGATTCTTCTGTTGGCTCATTTGTTTTCTCTGTTAAATCTAAGACTGCTATTCATTTTTCTCATCCTTCATTTCCTAATCTCAAAAAAGAAAACCTGTTCGTCTTTTTAAAAAGTAAGACTGTGACCTATATACCGACTGCACGGACAAAGGAAGGGAGAATGTTCAAGGCCAACAGGTAATGATCACTAGAATGGGTAAAAAATTTGAACAGAATTAATGAAGAGAGGTTGTTGACTGATGGTAACAAAAGAAAAGTCTGAAAATGGCAACTTGAAGTAACAAATAATATAACTTCCTTCTTGGAACCACTGAGTTGCAGTGTGTGAGAGAAAATACTGAAAAAAATATGGAGAACATGAGAGAAAGTACCAGTACTGAAAAAGCAGACTAGTGAGGGATGCGATGTCATCCAGGAAGAACTTGGTTCTCAAGTAGTAAAGATAAGACCATGAGATCAATCTAATAACTTAAAAAAGCACAGTATGGTTACCAATTCTGAAATAAAATAAGAAAAGAAAAGAAATAAGAAAAGGTAAAATACACTATTTTTAAACTACACTTAGTCTAGGAATTTATATTCCAGAATGAAAAAAATAAATGTAAAGGCAATAAAGAGACATGTGAAGGACCACTTTAAGAAATGGTTCTAAATGTAATCAAGAGTGAAAAGAGTAGGAAGAAGAATTAGGAAATAGTACAAAATTTGAATTCTGAGGATCTTTATTCAAATCTAATTTAGATGCTTACTACTTATGTTGTTAGGACAAGGAAAAAAATCTCACTAAAGTTCAGTGATCTCATCTATAAAATATGGAGCTTACATTAAAAGCCTTCTGAAAGTTCCTTTAAGCTTTAAATATTATGACCCAGATGTGCCTCTAAGTTGATGAACAGTGATATTTCTACTTAACACTGGATCTTAATTATAAATACATGGTGAACTCAGTAACTTTTATCTACATTCCATTCTAATCAGGGCCTGAATTCTATATCTTCTCATTAATTAACAATGTATGAATTTTATTGTCAGCTCAAAGTTCAGGAAGGGTTTTATGAGATAAGAATTCTACTCTGGTGCCACTTTATCAATCTAGATTTGATAGAGCTCCCTAGATTTTATGATTAGGCAGCTAGGGCACAATGGAAAGAGCACTGGGCCCGGGGTCGGGTAGATAAATTCAGATCTGGCCTCAAACACTCATTAGCTCAGCAATTGCGTATCATCTGTTTGATTCACTTTCCTCATTTGTAAAATGAAAGCACCGACCTCACAGAATTATTGTGAGGATCAAATGAGAAACATTTATATTAGTGATTAGCACAGGGCCTGGCACTTAAAAATGTTTGCTCCTCTATATCATGAACAAAGATAAATTTGAGATCTAATCCCTTAAACAAAGTTTTCTTTGCAACAGTTTTCCAAGTCTTAAGGTTAGGACATGAAAGTCATAACTTACTGACACCCCACACACTAACTTTTAATTATCACTAAGAAAATATACAAGGGGTTTGGGGGGCGGGGGGTTGTCATCAGTAGAAAGTTCAACTCAATCTTTTTTTCCTCATCTGTAAAATGGGGATAATAATGATTACACTACCCAGTTCATAGAATGTTAATAAGGCAAGTACTTTTGTAAACAATCAAGATCCATATAACCATAAGTTAATATTAGCAAAATGCACTGCACATCTCTCTCTTCTTGGCTACTGACAAGGTAGAAGTCAGGGTTTTGGACCAGAGTGTAAAATGTTTGTTTCCAGGACACCAAAATGTTACAGTAGCAGTTCCCATAATTTCTCCTTGACAATATAAGCAAAAATTTACTAGATACTGTATTTTTAACTAATGAAGAATCTTAAATATTAATCTGCTAAGCCCCTATCTATACTATATCTGGCAGTGGTTTCCACGCCAGATTTGTAACTTGTGTCAAAAACTCATCATCCATTTCTTTGATTTGCCTAAACATTTGTGACATATATCACTGCTTCTATTTCTCTTTCCCTTAATCCTTACTTATGTTCCCCATCATGCCTCCTCAGTTACATTCATCAATTTTGGTTCAAGTGAATGGGTCTTGACATCTTCATCTCTACTCTGCCATTCTTCCTTTCTGATCAGCTTCCTCTGAACAACATCTATCCATTCATTACAATGTTTCAGTATTAAATCTATACTGTCAAGTTTTAAAGATAAAATAACATCATACATTCCTAACATAGTTTCTTTTGTAACTCATAATCTTTCCACTTGTGTTTGGTCATCTGAGAACATTAAGTACCATTTTCTCTCCTTTATGCAAGCTATTTTTTCCAACAAATTACTAGATCTTATTTTTGCTCTTCCTGGATCATAATTTTTCTTCGTATCTCACTCAGCTAGATTTATCTAGGAATTATTCTCCTGAACCCTTTTTTCCCAATTTATAACCTTCTTGATTAGATTATCTTCAAATAAGTCATGTTCCAGAATCCAAAATCTACATTTTGAACAAAACAATTAGTTAATTAAAATATATATATTAAGTGACATATACAAAGTAGTCTACTAAGTAATGGAAATACAAACAGAAAAGTCAATCTTTGCTCTCAAGGAGCTCACATTGTAATAGGAGAGAGAGCTGACATAGGTCTCAACTGGTCCTGAGGGGTACAATGGCAAAAAAAGATCATAATACTTCTTTAATGTTAATCCTAGTGATAAAACCCGATTAGCTTATGACACTGAACTATTTGACAGTACCAAGGACTTCAGTGGCAAGAATGTTCTTTGCCAGGTTTTCAGTAACTGGGGTTACTATACCCACAGAAGTGGCCAGACCACATCTCCACAGAGGTGGCTTCCCTGGAATTTAAAGGGCCCAGCTTGAAAGCTGTAGTCTGGAAAGGCTCGGGAGTTTTGGGTTCTTAATCATCTCCTATTCCCCCTGTACGGATCCCTTGTGGCCTGAGGTCTGCTGGTCCCCTGATCTACAGGCAGCAGCTGGTCAGCAATCTGTGGGGATGCTGAGAACCTCCTGTAAAGGCTGCTTCACTGGACCATAGCTTTGGCAATAGATTGAACATAGAATCAGGGGTCTGGCAGGTGGTCCCAGGACTCTTTTTCTTAATTAATTGTTTTTGCCATACACACACACACACACACACACCCCTCCTATATTCTCCTTAATGTTTCTATCACCAAATATTAAATAGCAATGCTCCTAAAGGGCTCCCATTATCTTCATAATTCTAGAACTTCATAATCCCTAGATCAATATTGTTCATTCCATAAATCACCAGACTCAGGGAGTTATAATTAGGTTTAACAATTCTCTCCCTCCTTAAATAATCAATGTCACTCTATATGACCACTCCCTATCTATTTTTCACATACTAACCTTACAATACAGAAACTTAGGTACCCCTAATCTATGTCCTCCTACACACATAACTAAATTAAGAAGCTCTTTTACTGTATGGACTATGCTATTTTTTCATAGTTTTATTCATAGTCCAAAAAATAGTGTATATATACAGTAGCTATTCAATAAATGTGGTAGGTATGTGACTTATTCTTTGAAACAGACATTAACTATTGTTTTTAACATAACTTTCTATAAACAATTTTTCAACATTCCACTGATAAAACCCTTATCTTATAGTTTACTTCTCAGACCTGTGAAAGAGGAAGGAATTTATGACCAAAAAAGAACTAGAGATCATTACTGATCACAAAACAGAAAATTTTGATTATATCAAATTGAAAAGTTTTTGTACAAACAAAACTAATCCAGACAAGATTAGAAGGGAAGTAATAAACTGGGAAAACATTTTTATAGTCAAAGGTTCTGATAAAGTCCTCATTTCCAAGATATATAGAGAATTGATTCTAATTTATAAGAAATTCTCCAATTGATCAAAGGATATGAACAGACAATTCTCAGACACAGAAATTCAAACTATTTCTAGCCATATGAAAAGATGCTCCAAGTCATTATTAATCAGAGAAATGCAAATTAAGACAACTCTTGAGATACCACTACACACCTGTCAATTGACTAGAATAACAGGGAAAGATAATGAGGAATGTTGGAGGGGATGTGGGAAAACTGGGACACTGATACATTGTTGATGGAACTGTGAACACATCCAGCCATTCGGGAGAGCAATTTGGAACTATGCTCAAAAAGTTATCAAACTGCATACCCTTTGATCCAGCAGTGTTACTACTGGGCTTATAGTCCAAAGAGATCTTAAAGAAGGGAAAGGGATCTGTATGTGCAAGAATGTTTGTGGCAGCCCTCTTTGTAGTGGCCAGAAACTGGAAACTGAGTGGATGCCCATCAATTGGAGAATGGCTGAATAAACTGTGGTATATGAATATTATAGAGTATTATTGTTCGATAAGAAATGACCAATAGGATGATTTCAGAAAGGCCTGGAGAGACTTACACGAACTGATGCTGAGTGAAACGAGCAGGGCCAAGAGAGCATTATATACTTCAACAACAATACTATATGATCATCAATTCTGATGGACTTGGCCATCTTCAGCAACGAGATGAACCAAATCAGTTCCAATGGAGCAGTAATGAACTGAACCAACTACACCCAGCGAAAGAACTCTGGGAGATGACTAAGAACCATTACACTGAATTCCCAATCCCTATATTTTTGCCTGCCTACATTTTTGATTTCTTTCACAGGCTAATTGTACATTATTTCAGAGTCCAATTCTTTTTTTTACAGCAAAATAACAGTTTGGTCATATATACTTATTTTGTATTTAATTTATACTTTAATATATTAAAAAAAAAAAAAGACTTAAAAAAAAAAACCTTATCCTAGACATTCTTTTCTATAATGACACTTCTCTCTCTTGATTTTCCTATTTATCTAAGCAGTTTCTTCTAAGTCTCTTTTTTTCCCATCCATTTTCTGATCACTAAACATAGATATCACCCACAATTCTATCTTGGTCCTTCTTCTCATCTCCCAAAACTTCTTTGGTGATCTATTCCAATAGATTCATCTCTATATAAATGACTAAAACACACACACACACACACACACAAATATATATGTACATATATACACATACGTATGTATATATTATGTATTTATTTATGGGTGTGTTGTGCGTATGTACATACACACACACAGACACATGTACACACACCCACACACCCATAAATAAATACATAATATAATCCAGAAGTAAAATCTTTCAAACTCTGGTCCTACTCCTCCCATTGCCAACTGTATATCTCCATGTACCACTAACACTTCAAAGTCAAAAAGTACAAAATATAATTTATCCTTTGTTCCCTGTAAACCAATCACTCTCTCCTTTATCTATTTCTGTCCATTAGAACATCACCATTACAGTAACCTAGTTTCTCCCTCACTCCTTAATACTGATTAACTGCCATGTCCTGTTGATTCTAATCTTGAAACAAATTTCCCATTCATTCCCTTCTCTCAATTTATAAGGCCACTGCTCTAGTTCAGCTCATTATTATACTGTAAAAACCTAATTGGCTTCAACACCTATAGTCTCTTTCCCAAACAATTCAACCTTCACAAAACTGCAAAAGAAATCTTAGTAAGACACAGATCTAGACATGTAATTTTCCAACTGCAAAACCTCCAGAGGCTCTCTACTGCAACTAAAATACAAATACCTAGATCTAACATTTATGGCCTTCCATAATCTAGCTTCAATCTACATTACTAGCCTTATTTCCTGTTACTTTTCTTCCTACCTTAAGCACTCTTAAATTCCAGTTCAATAGGCCTACTAGTGGTTTCATGAATTCAGTATGTCATCTCCTACATCTCTGTACATTTGCACAGTATACTCCCTCCTGAAACAGATTATGAGAATCCTCATTTTTCTTCAAGATTCAACTCAGTTAGAATTATACTTATATTGGATTACTTGCTGTCTAAGAAAGAGGAAGGTAGGGAGGAAGGAAGGGGGAAAAATATGGAACACAGGGTTTTACAAAGATGAATGTTGAAAACTATATTGTTTATATGTACTTTGAAAAACAAAAAGCTACTAAAAAAATTCAACCTCAGTTGCCATCTCTCCTGTTCTGCCTTCCCTTATCTACCCAACTGAAAACATTTTCTCTTTTAATTATTCCTAAAGCAATTTGTCTGGATCTCTCCTTTAATCTTATATATTAGTTCTATGTCCATTATGTTACTTCCTCCTTGATCCCTAAATGAATGTAAACAACTTCAGGACAGGTATTATATTGTATCTCCAGGACAAAGAACAGTACAACCAATATTTATTAAAATGAATTCGAAAATTAAATTTATGTTCTGTAAGAAATGACCAGCAGGATGAATACAGAGAGGCTTGGAGAGATTTACACGAACTGAAGCTAAGTGAAATGAACAGAACCAGGAGATCATTATACTCTTCATCAACAATACTATATGAGGATCAATTCTGATGGAAGTGGCTATCTTTGGCAATGAGAGGATCCAATTCAGTTCCAATTGATGAGTGATGAACAGAACCAGCTACACCCAGCGAAAGAGCACTGGGAAATGAGTGTGGACTACTTGCATTTTTTGCATTTCTTCCTAGGTATTTTTACCTTTCTAAATCTGATTTTTCTTGCTCAACAAGAGAACTATATAAATATGTACACATATATTTAAGATATACTTTAACATGTTTAACATGTATGACACTGCCTGCCATCTAGGGGAGGGGGTGGAGAAGGAAGGGAAAAGTTGGAACAGAAGTGATCACAAGGGTCAATTACCCATGCATATGTTCTGTCAATAAAAAACTATAATAATAATAATAATAAAAGAAACTTACTAGTTATGAGCAAAAAAAAAAGAAAAAAAGAAAATTAGCTTTAAATTCTGTGCATGTTTGAGTTCCAAACATTTAAATTGTATCACTTCCTTGTCCTTGTCTATTTTCTTAAGATTATATTACATGCCATGACATATACACTGCCCAAATATTATGTACTAATCACATTAAAAGTCTAAAAAAAAAATCAAAATCCTAAATGTGGTGTAATGGGCTGAAACTTAGTTGATGCACAGAGGTCCAAGCACTTAAGGCTAATTACCAATTGGACAATACTCTATTAGCATATGCTTGGAGAAATAATGACCTTGCCCACTACTCTGTGCAGGCTTTATCTGTTGGATGATAGAGAGATTGGGTGAAGGATTTACAGGGTGTAGTGAGAAAACCAGAGTCATTCCTGGCTGGACTGGTGTAGCGATTCCTCTCAAGTCGTGTGGCCATTCTGTTCATATCCACAAAGAATAAAGATCAAGGACTTTTGCTGATTCTGACTCCGGCTGATTCTAAAGTATCTAGGGTGCTAACCTGGTCATCACAATGTGGTATTCCTAAAATATTCTGATCATATGAGAAAGAGTCAATTCAATTTACCTTTGTGCTGGCCACACCAATCTCTGGACCGGCATTAATATGAACTCCACAATCTGTCTCTCTTGATATGGAGCTGCCAACAGTATTTGTAATTCCAACTGTTAAGGCTCCTCTCTCTTTACAATATCTAAGACCCATTAATGTATCTGCTGTCTCTCCTGTTTAAAAAGGAAAGTGCAATAAATATACCTTTATATATTATTTTGTGATATTGAAAAATAATTACAAAAGGTTTACATGCATTAATTCATAAGTTTTAACTAAATTCCTTAAATTATTATTCATAGTGAAATAAATTGTTCCTATAGAGTAAATAATATTAACATAAATCATGTTTTCATTTTTCTTTCCGTCATCTTAAATTTATATTTCCGTCTGAATCATCTTAAATTTAGCTCTTTATGCTATTTCCTTTTGTAATTTAAAAAAAAAAAAATCAATCAGGTGTTATACAAAATATCATTAGAAATAACCATTGTACTTTTTACTATCTTCTGCCATCTAAATACGCTAGAATCATTATAAATAAGATATTATTTAAAGTATTCCAATATAGGTAAAATAAAAATTCAAATATATAATTAAATTCTAAATGAACATACCTGACTGACTGATAAAAAAGCAAACATCATCTCGAAAAACTGGAGTATTTCTATCCAGAAAATCACTGGCAAGTTCCACCATAACAGGCAATTCTGTCAACTCCTCAAGAACTTGACGAGTCTATAAGAGAGATATCATATAGTCTTCAATGTTTTAAATATCTTTCTTTCCACTTAAATATTTGGAATTTATTAATTTATGAATCTTCTCTTTACTCTTCAAAGTCCAAACTTAGACCTTTCCCACTAAATCTCAGCAGATATATTATTTTCTAATTTATTGACAATAGGTCTAAAGCTGATAGAAAATCTCTTTCTTATCTCCTGTCCTCCATTCTCTCTATGCTCTAAGTCATTTTTTTCTTTCCTATGTCTCAACATGAGAAGCCTTCCTTTCCTGTGACCTTGCTCTCCAATTGTCTGCTTCTCCATGAAGAAGTTCCTTGACTTCTGCCTATAAAAATGGTTATAATATCTCACTATCCTTAAAAAACAATTCTCTTAATTCTGCTACTCTATCAAAAGATTACCCTATTTTTCTGCTATTCACCACCAAACTTTTCAAAAGTACTATTTTCTTTGTATTCCCTTACTCCTCAGTCCCGTGCAATTCGAATTCCACACTCCAATGAAAATCTATTAATAATTAGGCTTTTTTTCCCAGTCTTCACCTTCCCTTGATCTTTTCCTTCCCTTAGCTTCTGTGATCACTCATTTATCAGTTATTTGTTACTGCATACAAAGAAAGCAAGATAAAATATTCATAAATTACATAGCAATGCAATAGTGTGTTATGTATACATATATATACTACATGCAGAAATTTTTAATTATTTAATTTATCAACTTTATCAATATTTTATCAATATTACAAAAAAACTTTTCTGTTCACTAAAAATTAATATCAGTATTATTTTTCCACAGAGTGATATGTTTGAATACTTCTCATAAGTGATTCAAAAACTGAGTTAATTACAATGAAATTTCAAAGGCTGCCAAATCTGGGGAGAAAAAATACCTAACAATGATAAGTAAATCCAAACAGAACTGCATAATTAACTGCACTTATTAAATCATGATGTTCATTTTCTAATACCATCCACCAATTGTAAAAAGATTTTTACCCAAATTCATTTAGTAAATGTGCATCTAAGGTGGTATCAGTTATTCTTGAAAAACTAAGTGGAAAGTATTACATTTTTTTAAATCTTTGTAACAAATAGGCTCTAACACTATTAAAATTCTTCATTATGAAAAAAATTAAGCAGATTAGAAAAATGTACCTCCAAATTGTGTTTTTTTAAGTATAAAAATATGTGATATATGTATATTGTTTTTCCATTTAAAAATTCATACTATCATTACCTAATATTTTAAGGCACAATATATACACTTTAGAGCAGTGGTTCTCAAACTTTTGTTTTCAGTTTCTTTATCCTATTAAAAATTATTGAGGTTCTCTCCAAAGAGTTTTTGTTTATCTGGATTATATTTATAGGCATTTACCATATTGGAAATAAAAACTATTTCTGAATTTGTAGACCCTATATAAAAGGGTTTCAGAGATCTCCAGGATTCTCTACACCATACTTTGAGAACCACTGCTTCAGAGTAAGGTTTATTAATGATTTCATATCATAATTTCACATTTCAAATAATTATCTTTGAAATTTTGAAATATTTTTAGCTAACTTCTTGTCTGATCTAATAAATCACTGTTTTATTAGAAGTGTCAATTCAGCTCCATAACTATTAGTATTATATCCTCAATCTAAAGGTCTTTTGCAGGAATTTTTTAAAGCTTCTTGTCAATTTCATAAGGACCTATTATATTACAACCAGATAATGTAATCTATAAATCTATCAAATTTCTTCTATGGAAAAAAATATTTTATAGTTCTGATATGTAAATCAGGTGCCACATAGTGCATACAAAAATTCCAATATGCCAAAATACAATGAAAGCAAACAAGTGAGTTTTTCACTTCCTGTAAATCCCTTCCAATTGTACGACATTCACTTCTTCCCTCAGACATAGCATTTGTGATATGTTATTATAATACATAGAGGATTCTAATGTCAATCCATAGAATAATTAGAAGAGGAAAAGAAAACAGGATCTGGGACTATGATTTGACATAGTGATATGCCAGTGAGGGAAATTGAAGTCAGCATCTTCACTTTCTTTAATGGATCAACATTATTATAATTAATCCTATTAAAATCGGATAAGATTATTTAAAAAAAAAAAAAAAAAACCTTCATTATCCTACAATTAAAAATAGAAATTCCATATTCTGGCATTCAAGACTCTCCACAATCTAAAATTTAGAAAAGAAAGCTAGTTTAGCTTCATAATATTTTTATCACATTTATCAATGTTCTGTTTTATTACAAAAAAGCTATGCATGTTCAAAATATATAAAACAAATTAACCTCCCCTTCTATGCCTCACCATTAATACATACACTTCACAAGGTTTCACATCTAAGGTTTTGCTGCCTTCTTGAAATACTTGTATGATTTTATACTACCTGTGTCTAAAATAAGAATTTTCTAATAAGGCAGAAAACCTTAATAAAAATAACACAGGATTTTCCTTCTGAGAAAATTACCATAAAGTTCTTAAATATTTCATCTAAAAATAATGCTCTGATCATTCCTATTTTTAATATGCATCAATGTTATTTTGTGATTTATAAATAAAGTATGCATGTGCAAAATATAGCAAAAGTAATGCTTTCTTTTCAAATATCTAAAGCTCAATTAACTGATGCTAATTCTTTGGAATACATACTAATCTAGAGAAATTTTTCAGGTAAGAGGAAAAAATCCATGATTGGTTAATTAATTTTAACATTTTAAAAACAGCTTTATCAAAACAAAGATCTATATTAATGGATGAGTTGTTCTTTTTAACAGAAAACTACTATGTTACAAATGGAATATTATGTTTTCTCCCCCCAAAGCAATAAAATCATAGGAAGCATTGGAGCAGCTACTCCTTCTGGAATGGTCTGAATACAATCTTACCTCCAGCCAGAGGGAAAAACTAGATCATACCTTCTCAGACTTTTTTAACTTTTCACATCATTTTGATAGGGGGAGAAAAAAAAATCTATGAACCATCTACCTGATCAAATCTTATCAAAACAATCTTTTAAAAAAATCACAAGAATGAACGGGATTACTTTTGGAAAAACACTAATGAGCTCATATACGATTTTTATCAACTATCATAAGCCAACTATTTAATAGAAACATTAATAAAAATATTAACACTGTAAGACACTAGTTAAAATCTAATTTCTACTTTTGGACCAAAAATACCCTTTTAATTTGGGGGCTCCATGCTAAAAATAAACTCAGCATTGTTGTGATACTAGTATTAATATAAACATGGCAAAAAAGTTCTTAGTAAAATCAGGATATTTTTTAGACATAAAAAGCTTTTTCATGAAGTAAATTTGCTGGAGTTTCTTTGATTCTCAAAAGAAAGCAGGGATAAAGAGAAAAGGATTTTTTTCCCTACAGCAGCAGGGATTTTACTTTTGTGCCCTTCATGAAACCAACATTACAGATTCTACTATTCTATAAGTGCTTTTAAAGTTAGTTTTTTTCTGGACTAAGTTATTAACCTATACCATTGCAGTATCTTGAAGCAGCTTTTAAATTTTTGAGTCAAATTTCACTTTTGCAACAAAAATGAGGAAAATATTTTTTTAAAGTTTTAAATTTTTTTTAAATGAGAAAAATAACATTACCTTTTGCAAAGTTATATTAATGGCTAATATCAGAGAAATTCAAAATATACAATAAAGTTAAATGCAACTGAAATTCTAAGAAACCACTTACAGCAACTCCAGCATGATAACTTGTTCCACATGCAATAAGGATCAAACGTCGACATCTTTGTATTTCTTTGATGTGATCTTTCAAACCTCCCAAATTTACTGAAATAAAGATTGAGTTACATTTTTTAAAGTGTCACATTTGATAGCATTTCAAGAATTTATATTGCCAAAAACAATGAAGACTTTTTTAAAAGTCTTTTTCTAAAGCAAAATGATTTTTTCTATCAAGATTTTTCAAGTAAATATAAAATACTCTTTCTGCTGAAATAAAAATTTTAATTATATAACATATCAAGGAAACATTTTCAAATTCCTGAAAATTACAAACCAAATTTTAGGAAATTTCAAAAACATGCAGTTCATTATCCTCAAGAGAAACCAGCTCATAGGCATTTTACTTCTTAGGATCATGATACTGCTATTTTCCCAATTATGCTCAAACAGTATTACTAATATTAAATATTATTAATTTCACTTCTACAAAATTCATCATTTCCATTCTCATTCCCACCTTTCCTTCACCCCCAATATTACAGGCCTTACTAACTAAACTAATTAAAAGGATCAAATCCTAATCCAAATCTCTCCTTCATCCAATATACTCTCAATACTGCTGCCATATAAACTGCATAGATCTGATCATGTTATACCAACACCCAAAAATCTTTAAATACAGGCCTGTCGTCAAACCCAATGATGTTCCTTTGTCCTTAGCCTACAGAAAATTGGTTCAAAAATCTATATAATTTGACTACAGCTTAACTTTTCAGATTTACTCTATACTGTTCCCCTTCACACTAAATCACAGTCAAACAAAATCAGTAACCATTCTATCAGCCCAATCCCTGCCTCATGCCTTTGTTCTCACTGTTTTAAATGTATATGTCTTTATCTCTATACCCATCTTTTAAGGTTATGATCAGATTCTCCCACTCCAAAGTACTCACTGATTCCCTTTCCACCTCAAGAATAATAGCACTTAGCTGAACCAGGGCAAGAATTGATATAACAACATTTTAAAGAAAAATATTCTGAGAAATATAAGAACTCTGATCAATTCAATGACAAACCACAATTCCAGAGCACTGATGAAATCTGCTAGATCCCCCATATCAGTAATAATAAAAGACTCAAGATGAAAGGAATCAAATTTTGTAATACAACAAAGTAGGGATTTGTTGTTACATTTTTCCTTTGTTTTTCTTCAGTGCAGAGGAGGGTAAAAAGAGAGGAATATAGCAATTAAGGTTGCCCTAAAATATGAAAGGTCACTGAAGCATTTTTTTAATGCAGAGAATACAACTGGAAGCAAGAAACACAGACAAGCAAGAAGTGAATAACTGAAAGTTACATGCTGAATCTATCAAATATGCACACATAGAAATTCAGTTTCAACTATAAAATATAAAATCCTAATCTTTCATATGATCCTTAAAAATTAAAAAATTTAAGAATATCTCTTTTTTTTTTTTTTTTTTTTTTTTTTTGCTGAGGCAATTGGGGTTAAGTGATTTTCCCAGAGTCACAGTTAGGAAGTAGTAAGTGCCTGAGACCAGATTTGAACTTGGATCCTCCTGACTTCAGGGCTGGTGCTTTGTCCACTGTGCCATCTAGCTGCCTTATATCCCAACTCTTAATAATCATTTATGGTGCTACAAAATTTCCCAAAATCTTTTTTATATGTATTTGTATAATGCGATGATTCAAACCAGTTCCAATTGTTCAGTAACGAAGAGAATCAGCTACACCCAAAGAGAGAACTATGGGAAATGAGGGTAGACCACAACATAGCATTTCCACTCTTTCTGTTATGGGTAGACCACAACAAAGCATTTCCACTCTTTCTGTTATTGGTTGCTTGCATTTTTTGTTTTCCTTTTCAGATTTTTTTTCTTTCTTTTTAGATCTGATTTTCTTAGCAAGATAACTGTATAAATATGTATACATATATTGGATTTAACATATACTTTAACATATAATATATATTGGACTACACCTGGACGGGGTGGGGAGAAGGAGTGGAAAAGTTAGAACAAAAGGCTTTGCAAGGGTCAATGTTGAAAAATTACCCATGCATATGTTTTGTAAATAAAAAGCTATAATAATAATAAAAATATATATTTATTTGTATCTTTTACCTGTATCCACTCCACTCCTTTAAGGAATTTCATGAACTAGATACATATTCTGGAATTATATTTCTTTTTATTTGCCTTAAAATTGCCTTAATCAAGTTTCAAAGGTATCATCCTCTCCACCCTAATATTTCAAGACGTGAATAAAGACATGTTTAAGTTCTGATAATAAGTTCCTTGTGAACAGACGGGTTTTTAAACAATTTTTTCCAAAAAATAGGTTTGTACTTCATTGTATATCTATTATAAAAATAAACAAAGTCCACTGGAGTTTATAATACCTATTTGCATCTTCACAATAACTAAGGTACCTTTAAATTAATAAAGAAATATATACTTAATTACCAGTAAAATCATCAAAGTTGACTCTTCCTCTCATTGTGTTAACAACAGATTCAGGCTGCTCAAATATTTCCTTCTGCATAAATGAACTGAAGTTGCCTATAAGCAAAGCAAATTATAACATCATGAGGACAATCTGGAAATCAATACATTAAGTAAAGAAAAATTAGAAAGTTTCAAACAATATTTCATTATTACATTAAAGGAACTAGATTTTGGTTGCATTTTTGAAAACCATTCCCAAAATTTAAAGTTTCTAAGTATAAGAAATTAGAGAGTAACAATGGAGCAAAATATTCAATTGTAAGGATCTAAAGAATTAGCACAATTTTCATGTAAAAATTCTAGAAGAAAAATGAACAAATGAGGCACAGGATAAATTATTTTTATTAAAATATATATAATAAAGAGTAGAGTTATTTGTCATTTCAAAAAAATGCATGTGTCTGCAAATAAGCAATATGAAAATACAATCATTTTCACATGTATTAAATAGGGGGAAGCATAACTATATAGAAATTGTTACAGTGAGGATCTGATTATTCTCTTCAAGAATCTGAAGAGTTATCATTGTGGAAAAGGAAATAGAATTATTCTGCTACCAAATAAGTTTCATGTCAAGAAAAACTTATTAACAAAGGAACTATCCAAAAGTGGAAAAGATCTAAAAGTAGTTCAAGAGGTGGCAGATGGAGGTCCTCAAATATAAGTGAAGTCTTTTTATATATGGCCTAGACTAGATAACTGCTGAAATCTCTTCCAACATATAATGTTGGAAATGTAATTCTGTGATTTCTGTCATCAAAATAGGAACACATTTTCCCACAGAAAGAACATTATAAATAGTTTGTTGGTTTCTGATGCAATGAAATACAAATATGAAGATAAAATGAATCCTAAATAAACATATATGACATAATACATCAGGATGAATCTTCTCAAGTTAAATAAATATTTTGATTCCCAGTAAGTCTTTGAAATCTAACTATAATGTAAAACATTGTTTCAATGCCAAAATGAATTTCCACCCATATTAAATGATTTATAAAGGTGCTCATTCAATATAACCCACTGATAAAACTGGGGACTGACTGTAGGCACTTAGGAAATGTTTCTACCTTTCCCTAAGGAAAAAATGAAACTAAACAACTTACCCTTCATGATCTGCTGTAGTTCCATCTGTAATGTCTGTACAGCTCGGCCAGGGTGATCACCTGCAGTACGTTTAATTCGATGAATAGAAAGACGACCATCCACCACAGCTGCCACATCATCATCCTCAAGAAAGATCACACGGTTGGTATGTTCTATGACAGCACTAGAAAAATGTAAGGAATTGGAATAGAAAGATTAACTATACAGTCAGTGAGCCCTCCATCAGGAAACAAAACCTCTATCAGACCTCACTATGCTTTCTATCTGAAGAAGCTAGTTATTCACTCAACAAATAGCAACTGAGCATCAATAACATATAAAATGCTGTCAGGATCTAATAGAAAATCTTTAAGTTTTGAGATTATGTCTTATTTCTCAAAGTAATAATATAAATAATTAAAAAATATAAATTTCTGGTTCAAATTCAGATTATCCTAGAATTTTTTTAGGTTTCTTTCAATTTTTATATTGGTATTTGTAAGTAATCTCATGCTCTTTATACTACAAATATAAAACAGAAAGGTTTGCTGCCTCTTTTCTAGTTATATAGTCTAATAGTAAAACCATCAAATTTAGCCTTTACCATTTTGTACCAATATACTATGTGAGAAATGGTAATGGCACTTATAACGAAGTTGAGAAAATCAACTGCCCATCCAGAAGGAAGTCATATTACAGGAGATCCAATTTTAAAGATATTCAGGGAGCAATTCTCAAGAAATCTCCAAAAGGAATAATTCCAAAGAAAAGGGGGAAAAATGATAGTGCCCCCCAATCAAAAAGACATCAGAAATTACTAATATCCTTCTTTTTCATCTCTATAAAATCTTCCTAAAAATTAAATCAGTAAGGCTTTCACAATTTTTATAGTATACCACATCTTCACAATTCCAGAAGTAGTAGAAAAAGCAGTAGGACAAATGTAAGATCCTACTCTATTAAATAATTATTGATTTTGAGAAAGTAATTGACTCAGCCGGAAAAAATGTTATTGGGAAGAAAAAACACACTGTTTTACATATACACATTAAAATCACACGAGTATGACAGATGAGACCACAGAGGACAATATAAACAATCCGTGAGAAAATAACATTAAAATGCTAAACAGAGAAATATATTCACCTAATTTTTTTAGATTTTTTTTTAATATCCTGAGTTCAAAAAATATATAAAGAATTTCCTATAGAGGTAAAATTCTCTAATACTTCTTATTCAAAAAAGATACTGTACCAATTACATCAAACTTCAAAGATAACTTCTCTATAACAGTCACAGCAATGTGAAAGAGATTGGTGAAACCCTTCATGACAAACAACCAGGCTGGACAACTAAACAAAACAGTCCATTAATAAAACCATCTTAGATAAATACCAAAGACAGACAATGTGGTATGCCCCAAAATGTAAGGAGGAAGAGGAGCATATGCTGAATTATACTTATATAATTATTCAGTGTTTTAAATATTTCAAATTGCTTGTTGCTATAAAAGCTCCTTCTTTCAACTTTAATAATCTCCTGGATGTTATATGCCTACAAATTAGAGAAAAAAGAGAAATCTTTTAAAAATTATTATAAACAGCCCAATAAACAAGTAGGATGGCGAGTGTCTGCAAACTATATTGTAACACATTACCAACAAAAACCTGTATGTAAGAAATGGTATAAAAGACATTACCAAGATATCTATAATTAGAAAAGGAGATAAACTAGTTATTGCTTCCAAGTGACCAGGAGAATGGTTGTGCTATTAACCCAATAAAAGTACTTAGGAGGAAACCTAGATTTAAGAGCATTCATTATCTCTTTGCATATGTTATGAGATGAGAATAAATATCCAATAAGCATTTAGAGATTTGGAACCAAAATCTCATCAAGAATGGTATACACAGATGTGGAGGTTGGGTTATCAGTAAAAATGTGACAATTAAACACAGAAATACAAGATGAGATTGCCAAAAGAAAAAAAAAATGGAAAGAGAAAAAATGGATCAAGGTCAGAGTAAACTTACAACAAAGGATATGACTTTGCTAAGACATTAAACCATTAAAAAAAATTTTTTTTGAAACAATAGTGGAAGCTCACCTTGCATCAGAAGCAAAGTAATATTCAACAGCTTTTTCTTCAACAGGAAAAAGGCAAGTAGTGCTGTCCACCCGAGAGAGACTACAACTTCCTTTCTTGTCTTTGCCTGGGATATTATGAGCAGACATCATCTCATATACTTAAAGAAACACAATTAAATATAATCTTCAAGCACAACCCTTATTTATCTACCAACATGAAGCAATTTCAGCATTGTCTCAGCAGATTTTGCTCAACAGGCAATAAAAGAAGACCTCCAGACTGTAGTGCTAACCACCTTTTTTCTATGTCACTGGGTTATCAAAATAAAAAGGAGGAGAGCATGCAAAGTATAATACAATTTATTGAATTGTAAATAATTCTCAATAATTGTGTCACCTTTTTAACATTTTAGGTAGTTTAAGTGTAAATTCAGCATCATGAAGGTGCTGTTTTATTTTGGGTTTTTTTTTGCCAAAAACATATATATGTTTTCACTTCCATTTTTCACACTTAACAAAAATTTTAAATATTATATTTAATAAATCAGAATGTTTCCATGGAAAGACAAAAACAATCAATAATATTTTCTTTTCAATTATCTGTTAAAAAAACCTAATTTGTGGAAAGTTTAACAGAAAACCATCATTTAAAGGCAAATTTTAGCTATGCCCATTATATACAAAAATCTCAAAAATAATAAGCAAAAGAAATGAAACAAAAGGGTTTTTCCCTACTATCTGTAAAGAGAAAAAAGATAAAAGAAATCAAGAAAACACCAATTATTTTAGTGTTAATTGTAACAGCAAGCCAAATCGAAACACTGCCATTCTTTGGCAAAATAATCTTCTTCAACTATTTGCAAGACAGACCAAAAGATTAATAATTATTTACATGAAAATTTAATACACTTGTTATATATATTTATAAAAAAGTATATGTATATAGGTATATGAGACATGCAATTTTAAATATGTAAATTCCCAACATCAAATAATTATGGTTTAAGGTCAAAATTGACTTCATGTTGGTTTTTTTGAGAGGAAACGGTGGTTCTGTTTGTTTTAAGAAAGAGTTAAGGAAGATCAAACAACTAAGCCACCAATGTATATCCCACATTCATTATTTATTTTGATATTGTAATTATGAAATTTGGGGATGAAGAAGAAACGACCAGAAGAGGTTGAGAGTTAATTTTTCAAACAAGTACCCAACTCTTGATTAAAGCATGCATGGAGATTTCTTTTCCAGTTCTTAAGCCTGCATACCACATCTTTAGTGTGTAAATATGGCTTTCTACCAATTCAATTTACTTTTAAAGTTTGTATAACTTAATACATCTGATGTTTTGTTCATTCATTCAACAACCATTTATTGCATAGCTTCTGTGAACAAACTAACAAGCTCTTTGTTTTTCAAGATAATTTGGTGATTTAAACTTTTAGCACCACTAGTGCTGATATAATAAATCTGGTATATATTTTTAAAAGACTTACACAACTTTGAACATTGGGAATTTCTTTTTATGACAGAACTTTTTAAAATCCAATTACATTTTTATAGAACAATAACGGACAGGATAAGGACTAGGATTATCTTTAAACCCAAAGTCTTCCCTCCTTTCATTTACTTTAGTCACTACAAGAAACTCTCCTTTAGTTATGAAAGATGTCTTGTCTTTTTAAAAGCAAAACCAGTAGCATAGGTAAGCCACATTTGTACTCAAATGGTGCCCAAAAACTCCCTGATGACTGGTAGCCAACACTCACAGAGCAAGAGGACCAGCAAAAAACCAGGAAGTTACCTAAGATCTCCCCAGTTTCCTTTAAGAACAATGTTAATTCAAGCCTCTTAAAGAATTCTAGAGCAATTCTAGAGCAAAAGAATCCACAAAAAGATTAAGTGAAACAATTGTCCAGCCCAATACAACTAAAAAGTTTTTTAGTAAAGGGGGAAAAAAGTCTTTAGTAAAACGGGAATATAGCCCAGCTCAGCACAAATGGTATTCAGGCAACTGAAGCCCCATGGTCTAGACTCAGCAAGTTAATGCCATAGGCACAGCCAGCTGTGAGACCTCCAGCCCCAGCATAAGAGGCAAACCGCCAGTCCCAGAACCTAGGGCACAACAGGCATGATTAAGCCAGGCCATCCCAGACAGTGAGAAAGCTGCCAGCTCCAAAAGCACTAGCCCAGAAAGCCAGTGACCAGATCCCTTAGTACTTGGTATAAAACCCTAGGACTATACCTCTAGCACTCCCAAGAGCAAAAATCAACAAGAAACCCTGATCATAGAAAGCTAACAGGGAAAATAAAAACAAGCAGAACAAGATGACAATGTGAAAATACCTACACTTCAAAGGGGAATAGGAATTGGTCTTAGGCCCCAAAAATCCCCTTGAAAGAGCTCAAAATATATTTTTAAAATCTAGTAAGAAAGGTAGGGGAAAAAAAAGAAATGAGAGTGATGCAAGAGAATAATGAAAAAGAGTCAACAGCTTGGATAAGGAAGCACAGAAATTTCCTGAAGAAAGCAATTCTTTAAAAAACAGAATTTCCCAAATACAAATAATAATAATAAAGCTACTGAAAAAAAAACACAACTTTTTTAAAAGTAGAATTGCCCAATTGGAAAAGGAGATTCAAAAGATATGAAGAAAATATTTCCTTAACAATTAAAATTGGGCAAGGGGAAGTTAATGATTATGAGACATCAAGAATTAGTCACACAAAATCAAAAAGAACTGGCAGAAAGCCATGATCAAACAAGAGCCTGGACACCATCTTTCAATAAATTATCAAGGAAAACTTATTGATATCCTAAAACCAGAAAGTAAAATCGTCATTGAAAGAATCACTTCTTGGAAGAGATACCAAAATGAAAATTTCAAGGACTGTTGTAGTCAAATTCCAGAACTATCAGATTAAGGAGAAAATGCTACAAGTAGCCAGAAAGAAATAATTCAAATATAAAGTAGCCACAGTCAAGATTACACAAGACAAAGCAGCTATTATATTAAAAGATTAAAAGGCTGTAAATATGATATACCAGAAAGCAAAGAAGCTTGGATCACAAGTAAGAATCAACAATCCAGAAAAATTGATATGGACATTTAATGAAATGGGGGACTTTTAAATTTTCCCGATGAAAAGACAAGAGCCAAACAGAAAATCTGGTCTTCAAATACAAGACTGAATATAAGCATAACAGGGTACACAGGAAAGAAAAAAAATGGTATTCAATAAGGCTGAACTATTTATATTCCTACTTCTTAAGATGATACTTTTAATTCTTAAGAACTGTATCTCTATAAGAGCAATTAGAAGGACTATACTTGAAAGTTGTGGGTATAAATTGACTTTGATAGAATTACAGCAATTTATCATAGAATAATACACTTTGACCAGTTAGGATTTATACCAGTAATGCGAGCTTAGTTCAGTATTGGCAAAACTATCAAAATAATTAACCATATCAATAACCAACAGAAATCATGTTTATCTCAGTAGATGCAGAAAAAGCTTTTGGAAAAAAAATAGCATCTATTCCTATTAAAAATACTAGTGAACATAAGAATAAAGGGAGCTTTCCTTAAAAGTATATCTATCTAGAGGGAGCTAGTTGCTATAGTGGATAGAGCACCAGCCCTGAAGTCAGGAGGACCTGAATTCAAATCTGGCCTCAGACACGTAACACTTCCCGACTGCGTGACCCTGGGCAAGTCACTTAACCCAATTGCCTCAGCAAAAAAAAAATTTATACCTATCTAAAACCATAAACAAGCATTATATATAATGGGAATAAGCTAGAAGCATTCCCAATAACATCATTATTACAAGGAGACCCATTATTACAACTATTATTCAACATAGTACTAGAAATGTTAACTTTCGCAAAAACAGAAGAAAAAGAAATTGAAGGAATTAGAATAGATAATTATCACTCTTTGCAGATGACATGATGATATACTACAGATTCCTACAGAATCAACTAAAAACTACTTGAAATAATTAGCAATCTTAGTAAAACTGCAGGATATAAAATAAACTCATAAATAATCATCAGCACTTTTAGATATTACCAACAAAGGTTAGCAGCCTGAAACAGAACAAGGAATTCCATTAGAAAAACTGTAAACAATATAAAATATTCGGGAGTCTATTTGCTAAGACAAACCCAGGAACTATATGAACACAATTACAAAACACTTTTCACACAAATAAAGTTAGATCTAAACAACTGAAAAAATATCAATTGCTCATGTGTAAGCTGAGCTAATAATCGACAACTCTATCTAGATTAATTTAATTATTCATCACCATACCAATCAAACTACCAAAAAAATTTATTTTACAGAGCTAGAAAAAAATAACAAAATTCATCTAGAAGAACAAAAGGACAAAACTATCAAGGGAATAAATGGAAAGGAAGATGGCCTAGCAATACCAGATCTAAACCTATATTATAAAGCAGCAATCATCAAAACCATTTGGTACTGGCTAAAAAAATACAGTGGCAGATCAGTAGACTATATAAGCTACAAAGACACAGAAGTATATATATACAGTAATCTATACTGCTTGAGAAACCAAAGGACTCAAGTTTCTGAGATAAGAACTCACCATTTCACAAAAACTGTTGAGAAAACTGAAAAATAGTATGGCAGAAACTAGGCATAGATCAACATTTCACACCATATACCACATTAAGGTCAAAATGAGTATATGATTTAGACATAAAGAGTGATACGGTAAGTAAATTAGGAGAGCAAGGAACAGTTTACTTGTTAGATCTATGGAAAAGGGATGAATTTATGACCAAACAAGAGACAAAGAACAGTATGAAATAAAAAAAAGGATGATTTTTATTATATAAATTTTAAAAGTTTTTTGTACAAACAAAACTAATGCAACCAAGATGAGAAGGAAAATGGAAAGATGGGAAATAATTTTTAGAGCCAATGTTTCAGATAAAGGCCTCCTTTCTCAAATATATAGGGAACTGAGTCAAATTTATAAGAATTCAAGTCATTCCCCAACTGACAAATGGTCAAAGCATATGAACAGGTAATTTTCAAGTGAAGAAACTAAAGATATCTGTAAGGATATGAAAAAATAATCTAAATCACTACTAATTAGAGAAATGCAAATTAAAATACCTCTCAGGCATCACCTCACACCTATAAGATTGGCTAATATGACACAAAAGGAAAATGATAAATGTTGGAGAAGATGTAGGAAAACTGGGACATTAATTCATTTTTGGTAGAATTGTGAACTAATCTAACCATTCTAGAGAGCAATTTGGAACTATTCCCAAAGGACAAAGGTATAAATTGTGCATATCCTTTGATTCAGCAGTATCTCTACTGGGTCTGTATCCCAAAGAGATAACAAAAGATAAGAAAAGACCTACATCATGTACAAAAATGTATGTAGCAGCCCTTTTTGTAGTGGCAAATGAGTGGATGCCCCTCAGTTGGGAAATGGCTGAATAAGTTATATTATATGAATGTAACTGAATATTATTGTGCTATAAGAAATGATGAGTAGGCAAACTTCAGAAAAACCTGGACTTATATGAATTGATGCAGAGTCAAGTGAACAGAACCAGGAAAACACTATACCCAATAACACTGTGATATAATCAACTATGACTGATTCTCTGTTTTCAGCAATAAATGATCCAAGATAAGTCCAAAAGACTCATGATGGAAAATAACATCTGCAACCAGAGAAAAACTATGAAGTCTGAATGTAGATCAAAGCACATTATTTTCACTTTTTTGTTGTTTTGGGGGTTTTTTGTGACTTTTCCCTTTTGTTCTTTTCTTCTTTCATAACATGACTAATGTGGAAATGTTTCTGGCATCATCAGGACATAGTCACATAACTTTCTTACAAAAACTATATACATATATCCTATATGTAAATTTTAATAAAAAAGTAGACCAACATTAACAATTACTTAAAAAATAAAATAGTCTTTCCACCAAAGATGAAGGTAACATTTAAGAAATCAGGCAAAGGCTGTTTCTAATCTCAATAGCCAGATTTTTAAAAATAGAACCTGATTTGTTAATCAGAAATATTTTTCTGCATCTTATTATATTTCCTTTCCAAGTTTTAATTTTATTTTTTCTAAAAGCTAACTGTACTTAAGTATTTAAAAGAATCTCCAAAATGCACTGCTAACTCCTTTATTTAATGAAGACAATACATTCTTTTTCCAAATTTTCTTGAGCCTTACTAATATTTTTTTCATTATTTCTAAAAATTCTATTTTAAAAGTATTACATTATACCACTGGAACAACTGGTTAACAGATCTAGAAGCTCTAGGTTCAAGTTCTCTTTACTAACCAGAAGATCCATGCCTAAAAGGGACAAAAGTGATATTGTCACAAAAAAGTACTGATCTAGAGGAGTCACATGTGCAAAAATGTTTGTAGCAACCCTTTTGTAATTGCAAGGTACTGTAAATTGAGTGGTTCCCCCTCAGTTGGAGAATGGCTGAATAAGTTATAGTATATGAATGTAATGGAATATTATTTGCTCTATAGGAAATGATAAGCAGGCTGGTTTCAGAAAAGCCTGAAAACATTTACATGGACAGATGTGAGTGAAATGAGAACACTACATACACAATAACAAGATTATATAATGATCAACTGTGATGGAATTGGCTCTTTTCAACAATGAAGTGATTCAAGGCAATTCCAATAGACTTGTGATACAAAGTGCCATCCACCTCCAGAGAGAGAAATATGGAGACTGAATGTGGATTAAAGCACAGTACTTTCACCTTTTGATATTGTTTTTTTTTTTTTTTTTGCTTTTTTTTTCTTGTGTTTTTTTCCCTTTTGATCTGATTTATTTTTTGCACAGCATGACAAATGTGGAAATATATTTAACCTATAATTTGGTGTCTTGGAAAGGGGAGAGAGTGGGAAGGGGGAAGAGCATCGTGAGAAAAACTTGGAACACAACATTTTGCAAAAGTGAGCAGTGAACACTATCTTTGTACGTATTTGGGGAGGAAATGCCATTGAAATATATATATATATATATATATATTTTTTTTTTTTTTTTTTTTTTAAAGCAGTTTTAGAAGACCAAGATTCAAGTTTTAGTTCCAGGACTTAGTAGCCATGTGACTGTTTATAAATCAATCAACTAATATTTGTGAAGCATCTAATACATACCAGGAACTGTGCTAAGCACTGGATACTGTAAGTCAGCTTCTATGAGTTTCCTCATCTATAAAATAAAAATTATAACATCCATACTAGATAACTTGTGTGGCTCTTGTAAGAGCACTTGTAAATCAGCATTCTAAGAAAAATTTAAATGATATTATTGATTGAAGTCAATGTGCTATTTTTTTTAAAAAGGTAAGTAAAAGAAACTATTATCTATAGAACTGAATTGGATATTAAATTTTAGATTACTTCATGTCTTTCCTTGTGACAGATTTGCATTATTTTTTTAAAGAAAGCAATAATTACACATTAATGATGTGGTTCTCAGTTTAGTTCTTCTAAGTCCCCCTTCCTTTTCTCTTTGATAACAATTTTTAATATTAAAGTAAATACACTATAAATATATATATACACATATCAAGAAGGCACCTTTTTCCTGTTTTATGGATATTTCATCAATAGAATGATCCATAGTTTGTACAGCTGAAAGTACAATGTGAAAAAGACACTTAAGTGAATAGTAAAAAATTAAAATAGAAATAAAACTATCAAAAATATCAGCTATTAATCTAAGAAGAAATTAACATGCAGAATAAAAATATTTATCAATCAAGCTAATATATTCTAGAACAGCCATACTATTAACCCCCACTGAGGATGTATTTTTCCAAATAATGCATAGCTTATATTAAAACAAATTATTTAAAATAATAAAATCCAGTGCATGTTAACAGAGAAAAATAAAATGGAATGCTTTATGACTGCAATTTCAGAAATTTTCTAAAATCTCATGTATTTCCATTTTTGTTAATAAACAAATTAAAAAGTAGTCACCTAAAAGTCAAATTCAAGCAAGCCAAATGCAAATTGCAAATTAGAAAAGATAAAAACAAAGCATCCTAAAAAAAGTAAGAGCACATTTAGAGGCCCAGGGCATTCACTCCAAGAGCAGGGAATTAATGGGAAATCAACAAAAGAGAGGTTTCAAGATCCCTCTCTGTCCATGCAATCAAAGGGCACGCTTCCCACCTCTTTTTCCCTGAGATCCCCATTGTGTGAGGGTTGATCCAATCTGAACCCTAGCTAAAAGAGTACACAACAGGAAAAAAACAACTACTAGTCATCAAAATCATAAAAAAACAAAAGTTCTTTCAAAATGTTACCTAAACAGAATTATTAACAAATACAGTTAAAGAAATGTTTCTTTATACAAGAAAAAAAAAGCCCCACATCTCCTACACTGTTGTACAAGTTTTCCTTCACAACAGCTGGTTGCAGAAAGAATTCATACCTGTTCTGTACAGTATTGGGATATGGTCCGTGGAGAGTTTATGCTCACTTCGTACTCCTATCAAGAGGGGGCTTCCTCGTCTGCAATTACAAAAGTGCTAAGAATAAGACTTTGTGTATTATAGAGTTGGAGTTTAAGAATTCAACATACTTAATGGAAGAGTCATTCTTCCTCCCACGTCCATGTCAACACTAATAAACGAACACTTCAAAAAAGAATCAAATGGATACAATGTGGTTTTACTAGTACTCTGGAAAGAAATCTCCATTTGTAGAGGAACAGAAAAAGGACTCCACTATTATCAGGAACTTAGAACTGTCTAACCAGCCAATTTGAAATAGCAGAGTGATAAGTACTATTTCTAACTAAATGAATACAATTTAGCCATGATCTAAACTATCCCTCAATTTTAATTACGAACTTTCTGATGAATTACGTATTCACCACTTTAATTTGTTTTAGGAAAATTTAATAAGGAAATCTAGGTCTATAAAAATAATGGGATAACGATATGCTTCACAAAAAGTATCCCTTAACAAGAGCTACCATTTTTTAAATAATTTGGCATGGATAAAATTCATTAAGAATGCTTATCATGCACAAAAGGTTTCAAATCTTTTAAAATATGCAGAACAACTTCAGTACTTTCCTTTAACACACAAAAGAACTATATCAAATTCTAAATAATCAAATGGAAAAAAATTCTAAACTTTCAACATCCTCAAGGAGGCATCCCTATATATCTACACTATAAAAGAGAAAAGAGACCCGAAAACTTTTTTTTGTACTAAGCACAGTTATATGTTTTTTCTACTACTAAAATCCTACCTCTGTCAAAGAACAGCTAAAATGCTCAAACACAGTCTCTTTTTTTTCTTGGTGTGAAATTCTGTTTTAAATTCAGCATTTTGGATGTCCAGATTTTTGAAAATAGGTGAAAGTACCTGCTTGTCTCTCCTCATAAAGGCAAGTGATCATGAGTGTAAAATACAATATATTCTCAAATGTGCTAGTTAGTTTTACTGAAATGGTTTCCTCTTTGCACTATTTTTGATCATAAGAAAGGGCTCTCTAAATAGGGGGAGAATATATGTAAGTTGACAAGTGAAGGTGAAGCAAAAAATTAGAAATAGCCATTTAAAAATATGTAAAAGTGAAAGCTCTTCTTTGGCTCCAATGCCATCAGGGGTCAAAGTTTAGATAATGATAAATAAGGTAGCTTACATTCAAAATTACTTTTTCAAATTAAAAAAAAAAACATTCAGGGGAATCATAATGGTACAAAACTAAAATTTTGTTTTAGAAGAATTAATAAAATTATTAAATAGCAAATATATCGATACCTTGTACCTACTGCTTGTCCAGGATAATGTACACTCTTAAACACAAGTGCAAAGGCACCTTCCTAAAAAAAACCAAACAAACAAACAAAAAAAAAAAAACAAGTTTTCTCATCATATTTTCTGTAATCATATACTGAATTTGAAACTATCAATCAAGCAATAAGTATTTACTGAATGTTTTTCTAGGTGCCAAGCACAGCACAAGTACTGGGAATACAAAATAAAAACAAAGTCATTACTGTCCTCAAGGTGTTTACATCCTAAAAGGGGAGACAGCATAAGCTAAGTAGATTGTAAGGTAAATGTAGAGTAAAAAGAATATAATTTTGGAGGAGGGCTTAGTAGCTGGAAACCCTTGGAATGGTCTCCTATAGGAGATGGAACTTGAGATAACTCTTAAAGGAAATTAAGGATGCTATGATGACAAGAACACCCTAAGCTATGGGATCAGCCAGGACAAAAGAATGGAAGAAGGAAATGGAGCACCTTGGGAAAGAACAGCAAGTAGGATAGTATGGTTATATGCAAGACAACATATAAGAGATTAATGGGTTAAAAGATTAGAAAAATTGGGAACCATTCAAATTTATGCACTAGATGACATGTATAGAAGAAGACTTTAGGAAAATCATTTTGGCAACTAAATGGAGGATGAAGTGGGGAGGCTTAAGACAAGGAGTTTAATTTAGAAGGCCACTGCGTGATCTAGGTAAAAATGATGAGGGACTGAAATAAGGAGGTAACTTTGTAAAAAGTATGTACTCACTGATTTCAAATATTTAAAAGGTCATGTAAATTCAGCATAGTTTCCCAAGGGGAAAAAAAAAAAATCAATGGATTACAAGATAAATTCCACTTCAATATAAGGAAGAACTAACAAAGAACTTTGCCCCAAAATAGAATGGACTGCATTGGAGGAGTTAAATTCCCAATGTAAAATGTTTTCAGGAAGAAGCTGATCGCTTGTCAGGGATATTTTAGGAAGGACTCATGTTTCAGGCAGAAACTTCCTGAATTAGATAACTTCCAATGTTCCTTCCAACCCTAAGCTTCTATGGCTCTATAGTGTCCTTTGTATGTTATGGGTATTACATATAAAACACAAGAGAAGCAGAAAATACACAAGGAAAAATCATTTCTTTTTAACACAAATTTTAAAAAGCAGAACTTGTATATCACCAACTATTTCCATTACAGTAAGTTCTGACAAAATATGCTTTTTAAAATTTAATATTATTTTAAATACCAGTTGCTGGATTACTCTCTCCACCAGTGTTGTGAAACTGATATCATCACTTTCTCGGTTGTCATACATGTATTTAACAAGTTTAGCAATTGACTCTGTATCTGTTTCAGATTCAAAATCATAACCTTTGCTTTCCTGTTAAGAGAAAAAAATACTTAAGACACAATGTTCCATTTCTAAATTTATCTCTATATTTTCCAAAATTTCATCATCTCCTCCTAACATTTTTTCTGACATCTATCATCCTATTCTACAGATTAATGAAAATAAGTACACATACTAATTCCACATTATTATCAGTATCTAAAGTAGTCTGATTAATATTTTAGATGAAAATTTTTCTCAAATGTTTACATACACATAGTTCTAGATCACCAAGTTTCAACAACTATACTATAATAAATTCTACTTAACAACTAGGTAACAAAAGTTAGAAATTTATATAGTAATTTGAGGTTTTGAAAGAATTATACATTAGTTCATTTGATCCTCAAAATTATCCTTGGAAGCAGATGCTATTATTATGCCAATTTTGTTAATGAGAATACTGGACAGAAATTGTCTAGGGTTCTAGAGTCTAGAGTTAAAAAACTGGTACACATTTATGGCTGAATCTGAACTTAGGTCTCCCTGTCTCCAAGTCTAGCACTCTACTCACTATGCACCCAAATGTCTCTAACAGTGTTAAAGTAGTTATCTACTTTAAACTATATTGAACATAATCTATATTTATATTTCCTTGATAACTTGGAAGTCATTCAAAGTTGTGCAGTGCTTTGAAGGTCCTCTTAAGATCATCATTAAATAGAGCATCATAAGGTAAAAGATTTTCCTGAAGTTATATTGATCAGAAGATATCTAAAAAGAATATTTCCTGATCCATACTATATTTTGGGAGCTGGAAGACAGAAAGAAGGAGGTGGAGGCAGGACACAGGAGAAATTGTCAATTTTTTTTTAAGATTAAATAAGGAATTTGGGGAATAAAAGTTGTCAGGAAAAAATCTGCTACTTTTATCAGTCCATAAACTGATAAATGAGAAATAATATTCTAGAGGTTTCTTTTTTGAATAATATTAGAAACAAATAAGAGATAAAGCAATTTACATATTTTCTGCTTTGGTTGCTTTACAAAACAGATATTACTTCTATAACAAACAAAAAATAGAAATTTGCTTTCCTTTTATTTAAAAATATCAAATCACAGTGATCTACAATACATTTGACATGTTATATTAGTGTTCACTGTGCTACTCCTAGATAATATATGAAATATTTCAAGGTGGTTTCAGAAATGTGGAATCAAAAAAGGTGACAAAGGTGCCTTATTACAGAGTACTTAAGCTCAAAAAATTCTTCTCGGACATGGCTCTTTTCAATAATGAGGTTATCCATTTTCAATAGACTTGTGATAGAGAAAGCTATATGCAACCAAAAAGAGGACTGTGGAGACTTAATGTGGATCACAACATAGTATTTTCGCTTTTTTGTTGTTTGCTTATTTTTTTTCCTCGATTTTTTTTCCTTTTTGATCCGATTTTTCTGGTTCAGCCTATGCATGGAAATACGTATAGAAGAATTGTACATGCTTAACATATATTGGGTTACTTGCTGTCTAGAAGGGGGGGAAAGAGGGAGAAAAAATTGGAACACAAGATTTTGCAAAGATAAACATTAAAAACTACCTTGCATGTATTTTGAAAATAAAAGGCTATTATTTTAAGAAGTTTTTTCAAATAAATAAATTCATCTCATTAAGTGACCATCCTTCTGATACCTTTCCAAATTTATCCAGACCAGTTCTCAATGAGATAGGCAACCTACCACCTAGCTTAATATACAACTTCTCACTCTTCTTTACATCATATATGTACTCTTATATAATTGGAGATCTGAGGACTTATTTAGATCCTTTTGCTTACCAGAAACTTTCGCAAATCTTTGTAGTTGGTGATAATCCCATTGTGAATTACAATAAATTCTTTAAAAAAAAGAAAAAGATATAATTGAAAATACATAGTAGATGACATCCTAATGAACCCAAGCATATAACAATTCAAGCAAAAGTTTTATAGATTATTGCTTATATGTAGAACATCTTGTTTTACAGTTTATTTATATACTATCTTTCTTTATTCTTGTTTCTGCAATTACAATGTAGACAGAAAAGATCTTTGAAACGAAAATACTTAAAATTCTTCATTTCCAGGGATGATGTTATTCAAATATAAAACATTTTTTTAAAAAATAAGGTGATCTGATTTAGACTTATATCTCGCATGTTTGCCAAATGATCCATTTGTAGAATGGAACTAGGAAGTGAAGTGACAGCACAGATAAGATTATCATGGTTCAATTAATTCATCTTAAGCAATGATTTTAGAACATCAGAAAATTTGCCATTAAGTATAACCACAAAAGTATAATACAAAAACAAAAATGAAATATATGATAACTTCTTTTTAAACGTATTTGACTGCCTAATTTCAAAGAGCTGATAATCAATTAAAAAAATTATTTTTATCCATACACACAGACACACATATAAAAATACCAACTATTTCCAATGCTAAGTTTTAAGCAATATACAATCCTAGAAGAAAAAGATATTTGAGTTGAATTTCTTAGATGATTAAAATTTACTATGAAAATATACAGATCAATATTTTGTTATTTACTTTTTGCTCCCCAAAAAGTAGCTTAATTAAACTACATTAAATTCTCCCTAAAACAAATAAAAAATATTTTTGTTAGTTTAAAAAAGGAAAGAAATACATAACATCCATTAATATACATTCCAAAGTGAAGCAAAAATAAAAAAACTACTTTAGAAAAACTGTATAATCATAATGTATTTTAAAATGTTTTTCGAAGGTGGGGAGACTATGTCTCAGTAATAGGGTTTCTGGAAAGTCTTTGTACAGTTTTCAGTTTTGGTAACTTCAGAAATAAAAATACTTGCATCTGAATGTTTATACATATCCCTTCAAAAAGAAAAAAAATCTGAAATTTTAATAAAAAATGTTTATACTTATTGAGTTTTGTGAATTATGAATAAATATTTAATTCTATTTTTGTTTCAATCCCTTTGACTGAAGATGGCAAATACTTATTTTTTTCAAGGCAACTAAGGTTAAGTGACTTGTCCAGGGACACACAGCTACTGAGTGTTAAGTTCTGTGTAGGAATTCTTGACTCCAGGACCTGCATTCTATCCTTTGTGCCATCTAGCATCCCCACTAAAAATAACAAATACTGAAGAAAAAAAATCAATAGCATTCTCATTGTAAGTAGGCTCCCTACAGAAATATAATTGACAACTATTTAACAAGAAACTATGGCTGAAATTCAGAATGAATTTGAACAGTCCCAAAAGTCAGTGAGCCAAAAGTCAATTGAAATGAACATACAATGCATAGAATCCTAACAGTATAACTTCATAAGTGTGCTTACGATGTTATAATTGTTCAAATGGTACAAGAAGATTACTGTGTTAAATCAGACTCCTGTCAACTGATGAAGTAAAAAACTGAAAATTCTAACGTTCTCGACAAGTTGACCTTTTTTGACAAGCAATTTTTCACAAAGTTAACCATCACAATTGCCCCATATAGCATATAGAAAAGCCTCACAAGTCAAGCAATATAAAAGATTCTCCAGAAGTTTATGTCTGCTATACCACTAAGAAATACTACATTCCAGGGGCCTTTCTTTTTTGAAGAAAATGGTCAATGGCAAATCTTCAATGTCCCAGAATTGATTTATTCCCAAACTTCAGGGGTTACATCTATTAAATAAAACCATTTTTCAGTAAGACAGGGCACCCTGTCTCACAGGCTTATGACTGTTCCTGTATAATAAATACTTTCTTAAAGTATGGATTGGTAAAAGAGGTCTGAGGTCCTCCTGCTTGACTATTTCAGTTATCTGATCTATCTTCACTAGGTTTCTTCTTAAAGAGCCTGATCAAAACTTCCTTGTTTGAATCATAACCTTGTTCTTGGATGACATTAAGGCCAGCATTTATTATCCTTTTAATCACTAAGCATCATCAGCTGATCCAAGTTTTTACAAAATTCAAAAATCTACTAGGAAAATGTATAACACAAAGATGGTAGTTATGTTCAATTTTAATATTTTTAAATAACCTTTCAAATCTTAATTTTATAAGTTGGTACTTCTGAAGCAATTAGAACTTAAAACTGCACTAAGACTTTTGGAATATGGTAAATAGATCCAATTACAAGTAGTGAACTTTTAAAATCAAAAAATTTGGTATGATAGCTTAATTCTAAGCCAATTCAATATTCTCTGAAATACAATTTCTAAACAGAATTTGAATGTCTCAGCACCATACCAAAAAAAAAACAAAAAAAAACCTGTGTTTCACATCTTGCCTTCTAACATTTGTCCTGTTGCATCTGAATTTGTCCATACCATTGTTTTTATCAGAGCGCTGTGGATGGCTATTAACTGGATTAGGCTCCCCATGGGTGGCCCAACGAGTATGAGCTATTCCAAGATGAACATCAAATTCTATATCCAAGTCCATATCCTGTTGTTCTGAAAAAAAATAACAGAAAATTATAATCTTAAATCATGCAATATAGAACCTGTCAAAAAATAATAAACACAAGTACTAAAATATTATTCAACTGTAATGAACAAGATATCTTGAACAAAATATCTCATTCAAAAATACTTAAATCATAAAGAGTTAATGAGTCTCCCCAATTGATAAATGGTCAACAGATAGGAACAGTTCTGAAGAGAAGAAATCCAAAGTTTCTAGTCATTAAAAAAAAGTTCCAAATAACAAAAAATAAAAGAAATGCAAGTTAAAGCAACTCAGGTTCCAAGTCACACCCATAAGATTGGTAAAGTTGACAAAAAAAAGGAATGAACAATTGCTAGAGGATCTGAAGGGAAACAAGTTCATTGTGGCACTGATCGGAGAGCAGTGAACTCATTTAGTCACTTTGGAAGGCAATTGGTGAATAGGTCCAAAAAGTTATTAAGCTATTAGAACCCAGAAAATCCTTCTTTCTAATTACAACACAATTACTACTCCTAATTGGTCTTCCTACCTCACATCTCTCCCAGCATCTCTACCTGCCCAGACCTATTTCTCTCACAGCTACCAAAGGAATTTTCCTGAAGTACACATCTGACTATGGTACTTCCTACACACAATAAACTCCAATGGCTTCCTACTACCTGCAGTTTGAAATGTAAACTCTTGTTAAGGCTTTAAAAGTCCTCCACGATCTGGTCCCAACTTCTCTTTCTAGTCTCACTGGACATAACCTTCCTTCCAACTCTCTGCAATATAGTCAAATTGGCCTTCTTATATATAGTTCCTTATATGCCTTCTTACATATTGCTTTTTATATATGAAATACTCCTTAAAACATTTCCTCATATATGATATTCCATCTCCCATCCCTATGCCTCTGTACTAGCTATTCCATATGCCTGGAATGAACTCCTCTTCTCAGAGCATTTCTCTTTCTTCAAAATGCAACTCATGTACCATCTTCTAAATGAAGCATTTCCAGAAGCTTTGCTCTTCCCTCTCAAACTACTTCCTATTTAAATAACTACTTTGTACTCGATTCTCTCTATATTCATTCTGTATATGCATAAACACCTAAATGCACAGATACATAAATCTACATTTTTAGACATAAAAATATGTTTGTTGTTTCCCCATCAGAACATTAATATACCTCTCAAGAACTGTTTCTTCACTAGATTCATGTCCCTAATGCCTAGCTTATTGATTAAATGACCCACTTAATCCAGTCCAAGCTGGATATTCCTCCATACTTTGTTAATGCCAAATCTTTTCCCAAATATCTCAGTTCTAACAACCTATATGAAGACAGAAGACACCCTAGAAGTCAGATAGCTTCAACAAAATCTCTGATTCTTCTCAGTCAAATTCTTCACTCTTTCTATATGATTTCTCTTCCATTCATCTCTTCTTTTGCATTCATACTGTCACTATCCTAGTCCCATTCACTCTCTGAGACTATTATCTCATCCTCCTATGAGATTTCTTTGCCTGTTTTTTATTTACTGTTTTACTTAATATGATCTTTACTCAATCCTATATACTTGCTGACATCTCTCTGAAACATAGATGTTACTTCCAGTAACTTGCTCAAAACCTTTAATGGCTTAGACAAATTCTAAGGTTAACTTTTCTAACTTGAACTCTAATTATTTACCTACATTTAGAATCACAAAAATATAACTGGAAAGAACCTCAGAGATTAGCTAGTCTAGCACATATCTGACTGAAATTTGCCTCTATAATATCCTCAATGGATAGTCATTCAACTTCTATTAGATGACCACCAAAGAGAGGGAACCCATTACCCTCTTGAGATGGCCTGGTTCGTTTCTGTATAGCTTCAACAATTACTATGCTTATTATAAAGAAAAACTTCCTAGCTTTTCTATATCTTTAATAAATTGCTCCTTCTTATTAACAGAAAAGCTGATAAAAGTTTCAGGTAAACATGAAAAGCAGTTTGAGGGAGTGCAGAATGAAACTTAGTACATTACTGTTAACTTCTTCATCCAGTGCCTTAACTTTCCCTTTCTTCTTAATAAGCTGGATTTTGCAGGCATTGGCTTCCCAGTCTTTGTCATTGCCTCCATCAACTCCCACTCCTAAATAATCAACAACAACAAAAAAAGGGGGGGAAAAAAAGGCTTACATAACACATGTTAGATTTGAAGGGAAAAAAAACAGGTAAATAAGTTCCTGTAGAATTAAAGTTTGTTTTGTTTTTAGATGCAATTATTTTATAGTAAAATTAAAACAACATAAATATCCCTTAAAAGATTAATTTTTGCACAATTATTTAGAACTATTAAAATTTTGTAAATAAATCCTTCTCAGCGCTATAAAAAAAAATTCCTCAATTATTAACTAATAATTGGAAACATATCACTTTACTTGATTCAAAGTTTATATTTTATGCACATTTTATAAACTGCTAAAAAAAAATATTAAATACCAGCAGAATCATATCCTCTATATTCCAGTCTCTGAAGTCCTTTGATGAGAGTCTCTAAGATTTCTCTCCTTGTCCGTGGAACATGGTAGTTCAGGTATGCAAATATACCTGAAAAGGAGAATCAACAAATATAATATGCATAATCAAATGTACAGTTTAAAATTCAATTAAACGGATGCTAGACTCCTTTAAAAAATAGGCTGAAATTTTCATAAAACTACTTTCTGGCTTTCAGAAAATCACTTTGGTGGCTAAATGAATGAAAAAGCATTATGGAGCACTTATAAGAGGCAAAGCACTGAACTAAGGGATTCAAACAGAAGGCTAAAATGGTTCTCAAACTGAGGAAGTCAATACATAGAAGACAATTTAACCACAGAGTGGAGGAAGGAAAGATTAGAAAAATACTAAAAGTACTGCCTCAAAAAGATAATGATATATACTGGATTTAACATATACTTATACATATTTAACATGTATTGGACTATCTGCCACCTAGAGCAGGAGATAGGGGGAAAGAGGGGAAAAGTTGGAACAGAAGGTTTTGCAAGGGTTAATGTTGAAAAATTACCCATGCATACATACATCTTGTAAATGAAAAGCTATAATAATAATTCAAAAAAAAGATAATGCTAGATATTGGGGTGGGGGGAGGGTATGGGAAAACTGGGGCACTAATGCATTGTTGGTAGAGTTCTGAAACCATTCTGGAGAACAATCTGGAACTATGTTCAAAAGGCTATCAAACTGTGCATATCCTTTGACACAGCAGTGCTGTTACTGGGTCTGTATCCCAAGGAAATCACAAAGGAAGGAAAAGGAGCCACATATCGTAGCAGCTCTTTTTGTGGTTTCAAAGAGTTGGAAACATGCTCATCAAATGGGGAATGGCTGAACAAATTGTAGTATATGAAGATAATGGAATATTATTGTTTTTTAAAAAATTATTATCAAGCTGATTTTAGAAAGGCCTGGAAAGATTTACATGAACTGATGCTGAACAAAACAAGCAGAATCAGGAATATACTATACACAATAGCAGCAGGAATGTGCTATCAGTTATGAATGGCTTAGTGCTTTTCTCAGTGGTTCAGTGATCCCAATAGACTTTGGACAGAAAATGCCATCTGCATCCAGAAAAAGAACTAAGGAGACTGAATGTAAATCAACACATGCTATATTCACTTCTTTTTTCTGTATTTTTAAAATCTCTCCTGTGTTTTTTCCCTTTTGCTCTGATTTTTCTCCCCCAATATGATCCATAAAGCAATGTATGTTAAAAATTAATAAATGAATGAATGAATGAAAAAGTACTGTCTCAGAGTAAAAAGCGAGGCCTAAAAGTTTTTAGAGTAAAGCAGCAAGGTAAACAACAGGGCCCAGATGTTTGGGGAAGTTTTCTTTGTGGGGAGGGAAAACCAGGAGACAGCAACAGAGCAAATGGTATGGTTCAAAAGACATCAGGACTTCGTGGCAAAGTGGATGAAAATGCCTCCATCTTGCCAGAGGATTACACCCTGCTCATTTAATTGATGTGAACAGCCATTTTTGCTCCAAAATTGGGGAGAGAAGGCCTGAGAGTATGAGTGGAAGGATCCCCTCCCACAAGAATAAGAATAAGAAGAGAGGGTATATTACTGAACAGAAATAAAGGATAACTAGGAAAGGCACACTGACAGGAAGTTTGAGGAAAAACGTCATAAGTAGAGTACTTATTCCATGAAGCTTTCTAGCACCTAGCTGTGTTCTAGATGACCTAGAACAAGGAAAATCTGAAGGGGTGCTCCCATTGATGGAGGCTGTATGGAGATTGGAGTAGAGTGAGGAGAGATGAGGCAAGAAAAGTAAATTAAAAAGGATTATGTCAATAATTCAGACAACAAATGGTAAGAGCTTAGACTAGGGTAGAGGCTAGGTGAATGAAGAGAAAGCAGACATACACAAGGGGTGTGTGTAATAGAGGTAGAAATAGAAATTGATTGAAAATTTAAAAGTCAGAATATATTTTAAACACAAATTAAGAATATCTATAACTTAAAGAATTTCACACGGTGCTTAGAAAAACATCTGATCATGGGCTGCTTTGAAAAAGTAGTTTCATGCCTCCTGAGGATCACTAAGGAAAGGCTGAATTACCTTCATCCATTAGGTATCCCTTTGTAAAAGGGATTTATATTTAAGGTTTGGATTCGATTCAATGACCAATGAGGATCTTTCCAATCCTGAGAGTAAATGACTCCAGTAAACTATGTTTCTCCATCAAAGTCCAGTATAATGTTTATACAAAGTAAGTGTTAACATAATGACTACCTGATGGAGGAAAAAAAAAAAAAAAACACCTGACTGAAAACTGGTTTCCAAGAAGTGCTTTAATAATTGGCCATTAATATTGAAACTGTGTTGGAAATAAATATCTTACAACTCTGATCCTCCCCACTATGAGATCAACAATACAGAAGAGATCCTTACAAATTTCTTAACTTGAAAGGTCCATGGAAAAGCCAAACTAGAATTCAAAATGTTGAATCTTTAATGGGAGGCTTTTAAGATCAATATGTAACCTATACTAGGAAACAGTGGAGGACTCCTGGACAATTATATCTACCTGAATAAAAATTTTTATAGATGTACTTCAGTAAAAACCTAAAAATAACACTAGATCAAATAATAAATCAAGAAATCTAATAAGAAACTAGAGTGATTCTTTAAAAAAACTGAAGAAATGTAAGTAAACCAGAAGCCCAAGGGCAATAGGAAGAAGGCTCTGCCAACAAAGACAATGCCAGCATAACCAAACAAGACAGAAGCCTCCCCTGAGTAAATGGAAACCAGCCAGAGACAGATGAAGCTAGTAAGGATCTGTATTCAGAGGTGGCAAGAATGAAGGTTTCCCACAAGAAAGCCCCAGTATGGTTAGAAATCCACAACAGGTACCTTGGAAATAAAGAGGAATAACAAGGACAATAGCATTCAAGCTAGGGCATCTTAGCACCTAAGAATCCTAGAACTCATGGGACCCTAAAGATTCCCTCCTACCTCCTGTCTTTTAGCTCTCAAAGACTGGGGCTGGGAAGGGAAAGGGGGTTGGAGGGGAAAAGCACAAGAACACAGATCATTCAGGTGTAGATCAAGAAAGGCTGATCACCACACTCATAAACAAAGCAAGACAAGGAGTCCAGTTAAACTAAGACTACTGAGATTAATAAACACAAGAAAATATAGAGCATTGTAAAGAAATATAACAGATCCAGAGATAACCAAAAATCCAACCTAGAGTACTACTTAACTGCAAGCACTCAAAGAAAAAAAAAAAAAAAGACATTCCACAAAGACTACATGAATAACTAAAAGAAATGAAGAGATTAAAAAATAATAATAAAATAAAATATCTGGATAAAAGAACTTTTAAGGAAAATAAAGAGTTTAAAACAGAAAATGACAAATCTTACTCAAGTAACTGACTACAAAAATTAAAATAGACCAAACAAATCAAATATTAAAATAAAATCAGAAAAGTAAGAAAAAAAAGACAGAAAAAACATAAGACATCTAATGAGGAAAGGGGGAAGAAGGGAAGAAAACAGGTCAAGGAAAGAATCTAAGAAATCACTAAACTCTCTAAAAATCATGATCTCCTCGTGCCTTCTCCCTCCTTCCTCCCCTTCCCCCCCAAAAAAGCTTAGGCTATATTTTAAGAAATCATAAATGAGAACAGCCCAAATCTAGAACTAGAGAAGGCAAACCAAAGAGACACCTAAAACTTGGGGGGAATGTGGAGATTAGGGAAGCAGGGTCCAGGGAAAGCTCCAGAGTGTTCAGAAAGGAGCAGGACTCAGTTCTACAAATAGGAAAACAGGAATTTGCAGCACTCTGACCCAAGATGATCCTCTGAGAGGCCCTTAAGAAAGGAGCATTATGAAGTTGAATAGATGAAGGGCAAGGATGGGCACACCATATCTGAAGGGCTTGTTTCTGTAGGATCCTAAGAGATAAGAATTTTAAAAAAAAATTTTAAATACAATAAAGCTTTATTTAATAATGCAAACTATTCTTCTCTTAGGGAATCTTACAAAAACAATACTTAGTTTGACCTAGTAATCCAGTAATGTGTGTACAGACACATAAGGAAAAGCAGAAACCACCAAACCCTGTTTTCGTCTTCATATCCCCTATGATGCCTACAATAGAGCCTTACAAATAGTGTGTTTTGGGATGAAAATTATGGAATATGTCTGTTAGTATAATTGTGCATATTTATAATGTACAAATGAAATAATAGCTTTTTAAAACTGGAGGTATAGCTATATGGCACAGAGATAAGAGTGCTACCCTGGAGTTAGGAAGACCAATTTCAAATTTACTAGCTATGTGACCCTGGCCAAGTCACTTAATCCTGTTTGCCTGTTTCCTCATCTGTAAAATAAGATGAAGGAAATGGTAAACCACTCCAATATCTTTGCCATGAAAACTCCAAACGGGATCAAAAATAGACATAAATGGAAAAGCACTGAACAACAACTTGGGTTTACAAGAAAAGTTTTTAATCTTCTACATTACTTTCTTTGACTTATAAAAGAAGTCAATATGTTTCACTGTTATAAATTACAGAAAAATATCTAATTTACAGACCATGCAGAGGAAATTTAAAAAATACAAAAAAGATTAAGAAAAACATTTTATTTTTCTCTATTCTTAACTTTTAAAAATATTTCCTGTCTGTCCTAAAAGTTCCAACTACTTTACAAGGTAACCTTTGATCAAGAAATTTTATATAACGTTATGTAAATTTTAAATTTTTTATGATAAATATGTATGTAATACTTTCAGGTTCAAAAAGTTTTATTTTTGTTCAGTCATTTCACTTCAATCCAACCCTCCATGGTCCCACTTGGGGTTTTCTTGGCATTTTCTTCCTCAATGGATCCAGTGTCAAGCAATCAGAGGTTAAATGCTTTGCCTAGGTCATACACAAAAGACATGTTTAGGCTGGATTTGAACTCATGCCTTCCTGACTCAATCCCAGTGCTCTACCTAGAGCTATCAGCTGCTTCTTATTTGGTCTTCATAATGCTGGAAAATGAGTATTTATTATAATCTTCACTTTACAAATAAGGAAATAGTTGAAATTCAGCTAAGTAACTTGTCCGGGATCACACACAATAGGTGTCTGAATAGGAGTTTGAAATAAGACCTCTACATACAGCACTCTACCAAAACAGCTTCTGGACAAATAAGAGGAATATACCACATAAAAATGAATATTAAAAATAGGAAGAAAAGACTAAAAAAAGCTATCAGAAATTTTCTACATGTTGCCACACTAGGATGCTTGGCAATATACCAAAGCTGCATAATTAGGTGCCAAGTAAACTAAACAAAATTATAACCTGAAGTTATAGAAAAATGAGTCATTAACTAAGGACAAATTAAATTTCACAACCCACAATAGCAGACTGCAAATAAAACTTTTGTGATGCATGTTATACAGCTATGTAATGGGAAAAACACCTTACATAAAGAGGTTCTTTTGGTGTTTTAATAATTAAATCTCCCAAGACAGTAAAGAGGAAAAAAAAAAAGTGTGAAATCTCTTCTAGATAAAATACTGTTATAATTATATTCCAGTGTATTTGTTCTTCTTTATTCTGATTGATAAATCATCAAGAGTTCACACTTCCTCCCTGCTAATTACAGGCTTCATTCACCATAGAGAAATAGTCAGGGAAAGAGTAAATTTGTCAGAAAGAAGAACAAATGAATATGAATGCTATGTAATTATACTGACCAATTTTGGCCCTGAAGAAGAGCTGAGAAAATTTAGCTCCCTCATTTCAGGGAAGAGAGGAGAGATTTCATGTCCTGTCAGGTAAGAGTGTGTTAGTAACACTGAGCAAGTTATTTAATCTCCTCCTAAATTCAGGTTCCTTATCTATTAAAAATGGGAGAGTTATACTAAATTGTTTCTAAGAATCTTTACAAATTAACTCTATACTCCCATGGGGTTTATTAAATAATCCAAAAAAAGAAAAAAAGAAAAAAATCTGGTAAAGATCTGGAAACCAAGAAAGTTCCTTTGTAGTACTGAGGAATAGCTGAACAAGTTATAGTAGATGAAAGCAATGAAATACTATTGTGCTATAAGAAATGATGAAGGAGATAGTTTCAGAAAAACCTAAAATAATTTAACTGAACTGATATAGAAGAAAGTGATCAAAATCAGAAGATGGGAAGGGAGAAAATAATTTTTATTAATTTTAAAAATTAAAGAGAAAAACATTATAGCTTTCTAATATTATGTCTGCTATATATATTATACTAATAATAAAATAATTATTATTATATTATAATGTTGTAATAACATTATAAGAATACTAGATTAAGAATCAGAACCCCTAGATTCATCATTTGTCTATAACTAGACTTCCATATTCTTATCTGTAATATAAAGGGCTTGGCCTATATTAATATCTTTTCTAATTTTAAAATATAATTCTATAATATTTGAACATGGATAATTTGTGATAACATGATGAAAGAAGTTTTTCACCTGCAATTACAAATAAAAAATTCACAACTAAGTTTAAAAAAAGTGATTTGTTTAAAGTGAGAAATAAAAGAAAATTTGCCTAATTTTTTAAAGTAAAAAAAAAATGGATCAAATTATTTGCTTTGTTTAATCTAATATTTATTAAATAAAATTTCTTATTTGCTCTAGATTATTTTACAGCTTCATTTAATGGCCAACTTAATGGATCAGAATCTCCATTCTCCATTCTAGGAATTGCTATAGGGTACTGAAAAGAGATGAGAACAACAACAAAAAAAACGCCACATATACAAAAAATACTGACAGCAGTTTTTTTTGGGGGGGATAGCAAGAACTGGAAAAGGGGGGATACTCAACACTTGGTAAACAGTTTAAGTTATGATATATAAATGTATCAGAATATACTAGTGTGCTGTAAGAAATGAAGGGAATGGTTTCAGAAAAACCTGGGAAGTATGTATAAACTCAGGCAAAGTAAAGTAAACAGAACCAGAAAAAAATGTTTTAATTTAATCAAGGAATACCAAGGAATATAGTAAATATAATCAACTTGATCAATACAATGACCCACCACAATTCCAAGGTGAAAAATACCATCCACCTCCAAATAGCAAACATCAACTAAAAGGTTGCACTTTTTCTTTCTTACTTTTTCCCCCCTGAATATGCTAATGTGGACATTTCTTTTGCATGTCTTTCTATTTGTAATGGTTTTGTTGTTCTTTACTTCTTAATGGATAGAGGAGGCACCTGGAGACAGGGAAAATCTGGACCTGAAAATAAAAAATACTTTAAAAAAGAAGCAAAATAAATAACAGATAGGAACAGAGAGGGGAAGATTCAATAAGCTCAAACTTAGTAAAAAAAAATATCCTAACTCCTCTCTTCCAACTCCATGGCTTTTCACTGGCTGTCTCCCATGCCAGCAATGATCTCCCTTGCCTCCCTCTAAAACCAGCTTAAATCCTATCTTCTGCAGAGTATCTTTCCTAATCCCCTCCCACTTCAAGGGCTTTTCCTCTGAATTTACCTCTTATTTTTATACTGTATATCTATTGAACGTACATAGGTTTTGGTGTTTTTTGTTTTGTTTTGTTTTGTTTTATGTAAGCTTCTTGAGGGCAGAGCCATTGTTTCTACCTTTCTTTGTATCCCCAGCACTCAGCACAGTCCCCATCACAGTCAATTTGAGACTAACTGCCTGATATTCACTTAAAAATATGGCTATTTAAGTAAAATATAATCCTCCCAACCCAGCATTCTACGGTAAAAGAAGAGGGAAACTGAGGTCAGGACAAATGCACCTGTGTTCAAGTCTTAAGTCTAAATCACTAACTCTATAATCCTAGGCAAGAGGAATATGTGCCTTAAATTCCTCATAACTGCATCACTACAGGATATTTGTAAGAAAATATTTTATAAACCACTGTGATATATAATATAAATATGAATATCTATTTATAAATGTCCTTTAGAACAGTCCAGAAATTTAGAACAGTCCTTTCTGCAACAGAAAATTAATTGCCTTTTCTTTTTAAAATATTAAAGCTTTTTTTTTTAAGTAGTATATTATTTTACCAGAAAATTCTTAATATTTGGCTTGCATGTGAAAAAATGATTTAGGTTAAGCCATTAGAAAGTCACAGTGATATAAAAAAAATGAGTATCAATAAAATATTTTTAAGAGCTGATGAAAAACTGATAGATTTGAAATATTTACTACAAGTTACTTAGACATTCAAAACCTAAGAGACTTTTTTCTTTTCTCCTAAAGACTCTACAAGGATAGAATATTAGCATGGAATCAGGAAGGCCTGAGATGAAATCCTACTTCTGATATTTACTACCTACATGACTTGGGGCCAGTCAGTCCATCTCTCTGGATATTTATAATGGGAATATTGATAGGGTCCTTGTGATGTTCAAATGAGATTATATATATATATATATATATATATATCACAGTTTTTATAGATATATATACAGATATATATACACATATAGATACACATATAGATACATATATATCTATATGTATCTATATGTGTGGGGAAAATCCACTATCAAAGATGACGGTTTTGGTTTGGAAGGGAAAACAGGAATCACTTAGTCTAACCTCCTCATAATTTAATGCAGTTCTCCCAAGAGGATGATGGGCTCAAGATCACAGAAGTGCTACCAGAAGTGGTGAAGCTCAAATCCACACATTTTTAGCAGAAGTATGACAAAGTCAGACATTCATGGAATCTATGCATTACTAAATAAAAGGCAGCATTGAGTGTCAAAGAGAACAGAAGCAGATCCGTCTGGAAAGGTAGATCAGATCAAAATCAAAGAAAGTCTTTAATGTCTAAATTAGGGCTTTATGGTAGAAGAAAGGTAGCAGGAAAGTGATTTCTGAGTTATATTCAGAGTCAGTACTTACTACCTACTCCTTCCTTCTTGAAGCTCTCCTCCCTTGGTTTTCCTGACACTACATTATCCTGGCTCTTCTATCCCTCCAACTTCTTTTAATGTGTTCTTGGAAGACATTTCAGTCAAAGTAATTTTCCTTAAGTGAAAATCTGATCCTGTTATGCTCCTACTCATTTCATTCCAGCATCTTCCTATGGTTTCCAAAAATATAAACTCATTTTGCTTAGGTTTTAAATCCATACACATGATGACCCCAACCCATCTTTCCCACTTCACTAGATATTATTCTCCCTATTACACTCTTTGATCCAGCCCAAATGACCCACTTTTTGCTCCTCACACAGGAGACTCCCTCTCCTGGCTCCATGCCTTTGCAAAAGCCTTTATGCCTGAAATGTACAACCTCCTTATCTCTACCCAGTCCCTCTCTTAACTTTCTAATGCAGCACAAGCACCAACTTCCTTATGAAGCTTTTCTAATTTTGCCAATTGCTAGTATCAAACTACCTTCTATTTAATTGCTTTGTATATATTTAATAACTTTATATTTATCTATGTTTTTATATGACAGATAAATAGTTAAATCACAATTGATCTAAAAAGATCTAGGGTTCTAATAGAGTGCAAGGTCCATGTACATTCACAATGTGATACAGGAGCCAAAAAAGCTAATTTAATCCTGGGTTGCATCATGACAGCCAGCTTCCAAGCATAAAAAGGTAATTGTTGCTAATCTTCCCTATTCAGAACTCTTCTTGGGTATCACATTCAATCCCTGTGCACCTCGGCTGAGGAAGGATATTGTTAGGCTGATGAAGATAGAGAACAGCCCAACCAAGATTATGAAGGATGGTCAGTACAAATCATATAAAGATCTGATAAAAGAATTGGGAGTGTTTGGTCTGCAGAAGACAAGGCTCAAGATCAGAAGTGGTGGCACACATCTACAATGCCCTGTAACTGGGAACATTGATGCCAGGGGATCTCTTCGCAAAGTTCTGAACTGCAGGAGAGTTAAAGCCAACTAAGTCAAACACCAATATAGTTAGACCCTGACATGGGGAGGGAAGACCACCACTCTGACTGAGTAGGGACAAACAGCCCAAGATCAGAAAACATCAAAGCTTCCAAGTCAATCAGTATGGTGATTAGGCCCATAAGTGGCTTCTGTACTTCCAAATGGGATGAAGTAGTTAGGTGGAGGAAAGAGAGAGAGAGATGAAAGGAAAGTCAGGTGGTCTTCAAGTCTTTTGTAGTCTAATAGGAAGACTATAACATGTATACAAATAAATAAATTCACATGCTATCTTTTCTACGGACCAAAAAGAGATCTAGACAAAGTGCTTGTGCTATGAAAACTTGAGAACAAGATCATTACAATCTAGTAGGAGAACAGAAACTTCTTGAAGGAGACAGCATCAGAGCTGGGCCTCGGGAGAATATTTCACAGATGCAGAAACAAAGAAAATACCTCCAAGATATGATTCAATAAAGAAGCAAAGAACGAAAAGATGTTTTGATAGCTGACAACTGCAATATTTCTATGCTGTATACTAAGAGTGTACATATATATGATCCCTTAATGGATGTTAAGTATGTTTTAACACATATTTCAAGATAAACATTAAAAGAGACAAACATAAACATAACAGCCTTAATTTTTAAACATTCTTGGAATGCTTCTTTAAACACAAATCTTGAATATTCACCTGGTGATGATGAGCTTTTCAAACCTGGTCCTTGAAATAATCCTGGTTTTTGAAAGCATTACTGTATAGGGCAAGTTCTTGCAGGATCAATAGAGCATTAAAGACTGCTACTGCAGTGTTTAGTTCAAAAAAAAAAAAAAAAAAAAACATTCTAGCTGAGTTTAGAAACTTTAGTTTTTAGCTTTAGTTTGGAAACTACAAGGCTGACTATCAAGTACCTTATGTTTTCATCCAGGAACTAATCAAGTCTGTCTATTAAGAGCATTGGGAAACCCAACATTGGGAAGCCCAGACAACCACTTCTGTTTACAGCCATCACAACAAGCAAGCTGAAGAGATCCAGAATTAACTTGTACAGAGGAGCAAAACTTGTGGAAATGAGGCATGGAAGATGTTGCAGACTCTGCCTCCTCAAAAGCCAAAACTCTAGTGAAGATCCAGAAAAAGAAATTTTTACCACCAAAGTCTCTGGCACTATCAATAATTCAGCTTCAAAAAAAAAAAAAAAAAAATGAATGTGATTTTACCAATGGAAATAACATTAAATTTGGTCATGTATACTTATTGTGTATCTAATTAATATTTTAATATATTTAACATCTACTGGTCATCCTGCCATCTAGGGGAGGGGGTGGGGGGGTAAGAGGTGAAAAATTGGAACAAGAGGTTTGGCAATTGTTAATGCTGTAAAGTTACCCATGCATATATCCTGTAAATAAAAGGCTATTAAATTAAAAATAAAAAAAGGAAATAACATTAAAGAAGATGCATTAGTGTCTGCTTTACCTGTTATATCCTAAGGACCCTTAGGCTTTCCACCTAACTGCAGCTGAAATTTCCTAGTCTCTTCCTGTTCCATGAGCTCCTTCAGAGCAAGAACTATCTTGCTTTTTCTACTGGTATCCCTAGTACTTAATGGCACACCGCACATGCCCAGCCTAAAATACTTCATTCATTTTCAGAGAAGCTACACTACACACATGTGTGAAGATCCACACTGATTAAAGTCACAGATTCTTGAAGAAGTACAGGAAATGAATCACATGCACTCCTTTAAAAGCACAGCTATGGAAGTAAATAAGAGACTGGCCAGATAAAGTAGTCTTGTTAGCTCTGATGAACTGGGTATCTTATTTGCAACAGGCTCCTAATCTCCGCTCACCCGGGGCGTGGAGGTAGGAGGGATGTGTCCAAGTACACAAGGCCTTGTACTTACAGTTACTTATTAAGCAAGTTTAGCTGTAAGGACAGCATAAACTGAGATGGTTTTTAAGCAATGTCAGGTCCCTGATTATTGAAACACAACAGGCACCATAACTTCTACATCCTAAAGAAGAAAAAAAAAGCTGCAAAGGACTAATTTAAACTGAGACTCACTGAGTCTAGTCTAGCTCGAATTTCACCATGATGATGTACAGCGAATACTAACAGCTAGCACTCATAGAGCATTCGCTAACATGCAAAGCAGGACGCTAAGCCCTTTACCAGTATTTCCCCTCCAGAATCCCACCTGGGACATCCTGGTTGGCTTCACCGGGGACTACATCTCATCAGCAGTCCTACGGTCACCTTTTGAAGACCTCCGTTTAAAGAGAAACTCACGCCTGGGGAGAACGCTTCTCTACTTTGGGGCAGTTCTCATTATTAGCCAATTTTTTCCGCCCGTCAAACCTACCCCGGCCTCTCAACCACTTCCACCCTGGGGAGCCAGGCCCCGCACAAAAGGCTTCTCAGAGGCGGACTGCGCGGGTGCTCCGGCCCCAGCCCCCCTCCCAGCGGTCCGGGCTGCACGAGCACCCCCAGGGCCCTCCGCAGGGGCGAGGTGTCGCGCAGGCCTCCCCTCCCACGCCCCACAAGCAGGGGCCGCCGCGGACGGCTCAGGGCTGGCCCGATGACCACGCCCCCTCGCCGGCCGCCCCAGGGAGCGCGGAGCGGACTTCCCGCGCCCCTTCCTCGCACCCAAGGGCCCGGGCTCGGTCCCCTCCCTCCCCTGTCTAGCCCCCCGAAGACCCCTGGGCCCTTCCCCCCTTCAGCGCCAGGAGGGAGGGAGATTCTTTCCTACGCTCTCCCCAACTCTGGGAAAGGATGGGGAGGCGGTAGGAAGCGGGCACCGACCTTCCCTCGCTCCCAGACTCGCCCGGAGTCGGAGCCGCGCTGGAGGCGCCCTGCCTAGCCCACTTCAGAGATGAAGCAGAGCCAGACCCAGGTCCCCCTCCCTCCTCTACACCGGCTCACCAGCCGCCCCTTCCCCCCTCGGGGAACGCCCCCTCCTCCCAACGGCGCCGAGCCCCTCGCAGTCCTGCCCGAGCCCTCACCCCCGGCACCCCACCCCCACCGCACCCCAGCCTTACCGCACATGGTGAGAGGCGGGGGCGCGCGAGCCGAGGCCGGGGGCGCGGGGAGCGCGGGAGGAGAGCGGAAGATGCCCAGGGGACTGTGACGCGTGCGCGAGGGAAGCTCAGAGGGAGGGGGAAGGGGAGGCCGGCCGAAAGATGCGGCGACCCGCTCGCCCGCCTGCCTCGCCTGCTAACTGACTGCGCCGCCGACTACCCTAGTCTCTACTGCGGCGGCGGAGGCGGGCCGGGCTTCCTGCCGACGCTCCCAAGCTCGGCCGCTAGCAACGGCCCCGGCTCCGCCCCCTCCCTCCCACGCCCCTCCCCGCGCGCTGGCGTGCCGCGTTCCTATTGGTCCCTCCGCCTGCCCCTCAAGTCCAGGCTCCGCCTCCCCACCTCCAGCTCTGCAGCTGCCTGCAGCCTCGCCCCCTCCTCTCCCCGCTCTCCCCCCCTTCCCCCTCCCTCCCTCCATGCCTCGCGCGGCCGCTGCGCTGCTGGCATGAGAGACGTGGCACCCGGAGCTTGTCCGCCCGCCCGCAGCATCCGTTTGGAGATCCTGGAGACCGGGCGCGTCTTCTTTGGACAGCCCCGAGGGTGCTGGCGAGGAAGATGCTGCGGGAGTAAAGGCGATCCGCGGCTGGTCCCCCCTCGGGGCTCACGCCCCGCTGCCTTTGCTGGGCTGGAGCCCCGAACTGACGCGTTTCCCCGTGTGAACTTAAGCTCGGCCGAGAGAGCGAGAAATGCTAGCGAGACGTGTCATAGAAGAGGGAAAGGCAGCAGCATAATAATAGCCGACATTCACAAGGCCCTTAAAGTTATCTCCAAGACAGGGGTCTTAGAGTGGTTTCCTTACAAATACCTACCCAGACAGATTAAGCTGGATTATGTGGAAAGCAAACTGAGTCCCTGAGGTTGAGAGTGGCCGCGCACCATAGCCTCCAAAATCAAAAAGGAAAAAACGGCTTAAAAAAAAAAAAAAAATATATATATATATATATATATATATAAAAGGACGAGTTAGAGATTAGAAGGAAAAAAATCAAAGACGGGGGGAAGAAGGAAAGAAACATTGTGGCCCAAACTTTCTGATTTCAAACAGCTACTCAGGTTGGGCCAGTCTTTCTAGCAACGGCAAATTCTTTTCCGCATTTTTACCTAAGGCCTAAAAGCCGTTCCTTGAAACTGTTTCATTTCTCAACCCATCACTTTAGTGCAAGTAAAAAAAAATAACAATAATAACCAAAAAAGTCACCTACCCATAGGGTTTTCGAGATTTGACTGCACTTTAAAGAAAATTGAATCTCCATCATTCACTTTTTTCCCTCCCTAATCTTTTTCATGAAGATCATTATAGTATAAACAACGCCACAATGTGACCTTTTGATAAACTAGCTTCTCAATATGTTCTTCTAGCCGATACCATAGTCTAAGGTAACCCCTAAATGATGTGTACTCTCCAGGGATAGCCTTTTGCATGGCACATGCCCTCTTTCTGAGCTGATTTGATCACCCCAAACTGCCTAACGTTAGTAGATTAGTAGGAAGTGGAATTTAAATGGGCCTACTTAAATTGAACAAAACCCTTTTTCTGGAAATACCTCTCCCTATGGTCCACCTAGCTACCTGGGGTCATTTTGCTGGAAAATAGTACGGCAGAAACTAGGTATTGGCCAATATCTAACAACCCAGATAAGGCTGACATGGAAACAAATTAGAAGAACAAGGATTAGTCTCCTCAAATCTGTGTAAAAGGGAGGAATTTATGGCCAAAAAAAATTTAGAGAACATTATGAAATGCAAAATGGATCATTTTGATTAGAAAGGTTTTCTAATTATAGCCAAGATTATAAGGGAAGCAGAAAGCTGACCAAAAAAAAATTTTAAATCAGTCTTTTTGAAAAAGGCCTCATTTCTGAAATATATAGAGAATTGATTCAAATTTATAATGCAGGCCTTTTCCAGACAATTTTTAGATGAAGAAATCAAAGCCATTTCTATTCATGTGAAAAAAATGCTCTCAATCACTATTGATTAGAGAGATGCAATTTAAGACAACTCTGAGGTACTACTTCATACCTCTCAGATCGACTAAAATGCAGGAAAAGACAATAAGTGTTGGAAGGAATGTAGGAAAACTGGAGCACTAATGTGTTTTTGATTAAGTTGTGAACTTATTCAACCATTCTGGAGAGCAATTTGGAAATGCCCAAAGGGCTATCAAAATGTTCATGCCCCTCCATCCAGCAGAATCTCTAGTGGGCCTGTATCCCAAAGAAATCATAAAAAAAGGAAAAATACCCATGTGCAAAAAAAAAAAAAGTTTGTAGCAGCACCTTTTCTCCTGGCAAGGAATGGAAATTAAGTGGATGCCCATCACTCAGAGAATGATTGAATAAGATATGTATATGAATGTCATTGAATATTATTGTTCTATAAGAAATGAAGATCAGGCTGATTTCAGAAAAGCCTAGAAAAACTTGTACGAATTAATGCTAAGTGAAGTGAGCAGAACCAAGAGAACATTGCACACAATAACAAAATTATATGATGATCAACTGTGGTGGACTTAATTCTTTTCAACAAGAAGGTGATGCGTGGAACAGGTTAGGTTCACAAGACAGAATAGTCAGCTATAGCAATCTAGTGTTTGACAAACCCAAAGATCCTAACTTTTGGGATAAGAATTCATTATTTGATAAAACCGTGGATAATGGAAACTAGTATGGCAGAAATTAGCATGGACCCACACTTAACAATCGGATACCAAGATAAGATCAAAATGGGTCCATGATTTGGGCATAAAAGAACGAGATTATAAATAAATTAGAGGAACATAGGATAGTTTATCTCTCAGACTTGTGGAAGAGGAAGAAATTTGTGACCAAAGATGAACTAGAGACCATTATTGATCACAAAATAGAAAATTTTGATTACATCAAATTAAAAAGCTTTTATACAAACAAAACTAATGCAAACAAGATTAGAAGGGAAGCAACAAACTGGGAAAACATTTTCACAGTTAAAGGTTCTGATAAAGGCCTCATTTCCAAAATATATAGAGAACTGACTCTAATTTATAAGAAACCAAGCCATTCTCCAATTGATAAATGGTCAAAGGATATGAACAGACAATTTTCAGATGATGAAATTGAAACTATTACCACTCATATGAAAGAGTGTTCTAAATCACTATTAATCAGAAAAATGCAAATTAAGACAACTCTGAGATACCACTACACACCTGTCAGATTGGCTAAGAGGACAGGAAAAAACAATGACGAATGTTGGAGGGGATGTGGGAAAACTGGGACACTGATGCATTGTTGGTGGAGTTGTGTACAAATCCAACCATTCTGGAGAGCAATCTGGAATTATGCCCAAAAAGTTATCAAACTGTGCATACCCTTTGACCCAGCAGTGCTACTACTGGGCTTATACCCCAAGGAGATACTAAAAAAGGGAAAGGGACCTGTATGTGCCAAAATGTTTGTGGCAGACCTGTTTGTAGTGGCCAGAAACTGGAAAATGAATGGATGCCCATCAATTGGAGAATGGTTGGGTAAATTGCGGCATATGAATGTTATGGAATATTATTGTTCTGTAAGAAATGACCAGCAGGATGAATACAGAGAGGCTTGGAGAGACTTACATGAACTAATGCTGAGTGAAATGAGCAGAACCAGGAGATCATTATATACCTCAACAACAATACTATATGAAGATGTATTCTGATGGAAATGGATTTCTTTGACAAAGAGACGTAATTCAGTTTCAATTGATCAATGATGGACAGAAGCAGCTACACCCAAAGAAAGAATACTGAGAAATGAATGTAAACTGTTTGTATTTTTGTTTTTCTTCCCAGGTTATTTCTATCTTCTGAATCCAATTCTCCCTGTGCAACAAGAGAACTGTTTGGTTCTGCACACATATATTGTATCTAGGATATACTGCGACATATTCAACATATATAGGACTGCTTGCCATCTAGGGGAGGGGGTGGAGGGAGAGAGGAGAAATATCGGAACAGAAGTGAGTGCAAGGGATAATGTTGTAAAAAATTATCCTGGCACATGGGTTCTGTCAATAAAAAGTTATTATAATAAAAAAATTAAAAGAAAAAAAGAGAGAGAGAGAGAGAGAGAGAGAGAGAGAGAGAGAGAGAGAAAGGTGATCCAAGACAACTCTTATAGACTTGTGATAGAGAGTACCATCTGCATTCAGAGAGAGAATTATGGAAACTGAATATGGATCAAAGCATAGTATTTTCACCTTTTTTTTGTTGTTTGTTTACTTGGTTTTTTTTCCTTTCTTGTGTTTTTTCCCCTTTTGATCAGATTTTTCTTGTGCAGGCTGACAAATATGAAAATATGTTTAGAAGAATTGCACATGTTTTACCTATATCAATTGTTTAGTGTCTTGGGGACAGGAAAGGAGGGAGAGAAGGGAAAAAATTTGGAACACAAAGTTTTGCAAAGGCAAATGTTGAAAACTAACTTTGCATGTATTCAGAAAAATAAATACTATTTAAAAAAAAGAAACTAAAAAAATTAAAATAAATTATATATAGAAATTATCAGTACATCATGGTCCATAAACAGGAGTCACAATCTCCCACCAATATACACAGTAACTATAGGCAAATAGGTATAAAAAACTAAAAGGTGAAACATGAATAAGGATAATTCACATACTCAGGAAATGGATCTTGAAATCCTTGATCTTTTCAGGAATAATATATAAAACAAAAAGCAACTTTTCTGACAATTCCTTTCTGTTCTTTAGGCAAACCTGTTTCTCCTACTCTTAAGGTTTTTTTTGTTTTTTTTTTTTCTCCTACTCTTAAGTTGATGAAGCAGAGACAAACTCTTTTAGCTCACAATCACCTTTAAAAGGAAACTGAGCAAGTTTTGCATTATTATAGTAATAAACAGTTCTCTTAAGCAAAAAACTGCAAATCTCTTTAGATTGGCTTCCGGGGTCCTCAAACTACGGCCCGCGGGCCAGATGAGGCAGATATGGACGATTATCCCCCTCACCCAGGGCTATGAAGTTTCTTTATTTAAAGGCCCACAAAACAAAGTTTTTGTTTTTACTATAGTCTGGCCCTCCAAAAGTCTGAGGGACAGTGAACTGGCCCCCTATTTAAAAAGTTTGAGGACCCCTGCAAGCCCAGCCACCTCAACAAATGCTCTATCAACCAACTTCCCTTTATTTTCACAACAAAAAAGCTGAACAAGTTAACTTTTTCTTCTCTCAAATTATAGATGATTCTAAATGGAAATAGGCAAAATTCAGCTGTTTTCTGAGCTTTAGACTTTCTCCTGCCATTTCCCACATATCAGCTAAAGTCTTTCTTTTAGCTGACTCTTGCTAGCATCTTCTCTTTCGTCTCTCCTACATTAATGCTCTTATTATCTTTATAATTTGTAATTGATAGACTCTTCACTCCTATGTTATCATACACATTCAGTCCCTCTCCCTCCAGTCCTCTTTTTAGATGCAGATGGTTCTCTCCATCACAATTTTATCGGAATTTGCCTGAATCACTTCATTGCTAAAAAGAGTCATGTCCATCAGAATTGATCATCACATAATCTTGTTGTTGCTGTGCACAATGTTCTCTTGGTTCTACTCACTTCACTTAGTATCAGTTCATGTAAATCTCTCCATGCCTTTCTGAAATCATCCTGCTGATCATTTCTTACAGAACAATAATATTCCATAACATTTATATACCATAACTTATTCAAGCATTCCCCAACTGATGGGCACCCACTCAGTTTCCAGTTCCTAGACATTACAAAAAGACTGATACAAACATTTTGCACATATATATATATATATATAATATAGGAATACAAATCAAACATTTACTGATAATAAATCATAAAGAATTTAAAACAATTTTGGCATACATATAATTTTACTATTTTTTAACGATGAAAACAAAGTTACATCCTAATGAGATGGATATACTTGTTTATTTTTACATAAAGAACTAAAACTTGTAATATCTTGTTAAGGACCATGCCTAGGTGAAGAGGCAGATCAATTCTCTGAAAGCCTCCACAACTGTGAATCTATAACATCTGAAGGAATTACAAGGCAGCCTTTGCTGACACAGGTGTTGCTTGTGGACTGGGAATGAAATAAATTGGAGGCAAGAGGGAAGAGGAAAGAAGTCAGAGAATGCAACTGCCTCTCAGTCTTTTTGTATCATCAATCATCAATCATCATCATCATCATCATCATCATCATCATCATTATCATCATCCTCTCACATGAAGAGATCCATTCTACAGGTCTGAGTTAGACCTCCAGAAGCCACTGGCAGGTGGCTCCCATATCACAACAATATCTGATACCTTTTACTGTTGCCAGATTTTTCAGGACCCCCATATTCAGTTACTCTAGACCTGAAGTTTAAGAAATTGCTCCAGACAACAAACACACTTAGATCTGAGCTAATGTCAAGGAAAAAACAAGATTTTTTTTTTTTCCTGTTAAAGACAGGGCTAAGAAAAATAGGCCTACTGCTTGCAGGTGGTTCTTAGGACCAGAATTAAAACCCAAGATGTTTGTAATGTCTAATCCTTGCTCATTTCCATTCTCATAGTGCACTTATTTTTGTTTTCCTCTATGGTATTTTATAGTAAATCCCTATTTTAAACATCTAAGAAATCAGTCTACTAGAATCATAGGTTATTAGAGATCACATATAAATTCCATCCCTTCATTTTACAGAAAAGTAAAATAAGGCTGAAAAAGGACAAGTAACTTTCCTAAAGTTCCATAGTCTGTGAATAGCAAGACCGGAATTCAGTCACCTGGCCCTAAGTCATTGAAATTCCCCCATCACCACACTTTTCAGAGAGCAGAGAAAAGAAGTATTAAGAAAGGAAGACAGAATATAATTTCTTCTGACAGCTAGGAATGAATGTACACAGGAAATAATGTAAAAATAATGAAGATGGAATTCGTCAACTAAAGCCTGAGATGACTACAATAATAGAAGGAGTATCTTGAGGCATGGAATAGTTGTGGTGGACCTCTCTGGTCCTCAGTTTTCCCATCTGTAAAATAAAGGGATTGGATGAGTTGATCTCTGAAATCTCTTCCAATAAGAACTGGGGGAAATTGTAATTGTTCCCCCGTGGGCCTCATGATGAGCTATATTCTTTAACCTTCTTTCTTCTAGATCTCCTTATAAAAGCTTTAAATCAATACTCTCAAGATCTCAGACATATTGTTAATTTTTTTTTCACTTAATGGGGAAAAAGCTGGCCAGTGATATATAATAAGCAGATGAGGAGTTATTAAATCGGACTCCTCAGCTTCTGTCCAATCCATCCAAGCCAAATTTACCTAGTCTAAGGTTTAAATTCTTAATCTCAAGTTTGTGAATTTGTTTTTTTTTAAATATTTTAATAGAATCACCTCTATAATTCTATACATTTTATTTTCTTCATTTTAAAAACATTCTGGAAAAGGGCCCATAGATTTCATCAGACTGCCAAAAAGTCTATAACACAATAAGGTCAGGAACCCCTGAGCTAGGGAAAGAGTTAACATCCCAAAAGCTTTCTAATATATGATTCCTTCAGGGAAACTGGGCCATGTTCAACACATACAATACAATTCAAACTATAATATATTTGAGTACTTTAACTCACTGAAAACAGAGGGATAAGATATCCTTGAGGGGGATAAGATATCCTTGAAAAGATTTGAACAATGTTACCAAGGAATCCAGCAAGATTCCTTGGCATAGGACACACTCTACTGCTACACAAAATGGAGATTTCCATTCTCCTTACTTCTTTCAAGGTCACTTTGTAACTGTGAATCAGTCTTATCCAGTGCTTTCTTTGACTTGTACTTGCGATTTCATGAAGATTAATGGTCCTTATGAGTTTTGGATGCCTTTTGTGTGAAACTGCAATTAAAATTTGTTTGACCAATGATGAATAGAAAGAAAAAGCTAAAGTCTTATTTTTCCACAAAAATTATAATTGAACAAAATTCCACAAGAAATTCCTTAGAACTCTGTCTATTCAGATATTTCTCCAGAATCTTGTTTATCTAACTCACCTAATCAGACAGCTTCTGGGCCATTCATAGGAAGAGTTAAATCAGAGATTCTAAACCTTGTTCCAGGCCAATTCTCAGTTCTCCATCTTGTCTGGGTACCCTATCTTATTGAAGTAATCACCAATTCTACTCACTACTCCCCAGCAGCCCCATTCAATTATGTTTTAGCAACCACCACAAATGACTAATACTATTGAAATTATAAATACAATAATGATAATAGTTATCATTTCTAAAGTACTTTACAGTTTACAGAATTTTTTCTTTTGTTATGTACGGTGTGTTCCAAAAGTACCAATATAGTTTTAAGCCTTAATTTAAGATTCAATAGCTGAAACTATAGATTCACCCTATCTAATATAGATTGGTTGACCCATACAAGGTATAGATAGATGTCTAATCTGAAATCTGATTCAACCCATCTTCTAAAGAGACTGAGATTTCTGCCCTTGATTAGGCTATTAAGTAAGCATTCACTCCTTTACTCTCCTACTTCAGAAATAAGGTTTTAGCTAGAACCATATTTATATACCACACTTCAAATAATCATAATCCAAGGATATGGAGCTCTCTTTTAGGGGTCCAGAATAGAAGCCTCTTTCTCTGGTAACTCTAAAAGGGTATTTTCATTCCCACTTTATGAATAAGGAAATTGATATGTAAACGTTAAGGGAGTTGGAGGTTTTTGATTTTCCATTAACACTACAGAGAAAGAAATAGAGGAGCCAGTAGATGAAGCTTGGGAATGAAATATGTTTTGTGTAGCAATTATCAATAAAAGATAAGATAAGTTCATAAAGAGTTGGAGAACTAAAGACATCATTTTCTGATGGAAAAAGGATAATAGCTTTTTGGAATGACAGATGAAGTCTGAATGAACTGCCAAACTTGGCCCTCTAACTGAAGGAACTCCCTTAGGATGAGGTGGCAGTTAACTACCCATTTACAAACTAATTTAAATGCCTCCAAAATATCTATGGGTTGGCTGGGTGGAGGGTACAGGAAATAAACAGAGCTTGAATAAATAATCTACAAAGAAAGGTGTGTTCTTGGTGGAGTAGTGAATAGAGTTATTATAGCAAAACTTCATAGTGGTGAGTAATATCATCCAATCAGGCTGGTGATCTGAGGGGTGTAGCAATGGAGGGACTGTAACAGGATCCCTCTGCAGTTTCTGCCAAATAACATCAATGTTAAGGCTGACCAGCCTTAACATTTTCAGCATGGCAAAGAACATATGGAGGTTTCTTCTTCTCAGAATCTCTCCAAATTATAGTTTTTGTAATAAAAAGTTCTTTTCTCTAGAGAATTATTCAACCTTAAAAATCAAAGCAGCTAAAGAATAGGACACATTCAACTTGGCACTGGCTTAATTGTGCATATTACTTAGCTGCTACATGTTTCAAAAAGCAGTGTAATGATCATATATCAAATTGTTTTAAAGTGGCATTTATATACTTTGAAGGCTAATTAATTATCTTAATTGTTAATGGTTGTCTCCACTCCTAAGACTCCCCTACTAAATCATATTTTCACTTAGCTCTGAAGAATGGTGTATATATAAGATTCATAGTTGGCTAGCAGGTAGTTTCCTTGATTAAAAAAAAAAAAAGTTGTTAACCGCTGATGCACTTGTGTGAATCCTAAACTAACTTATTCTCAGGAATGGCTAAAAATAAATAAGCAAACAAACAAACAAAAACAAAAAACTGAGCCCATCCAGTTCTTTTATTAATCATAATCAGGTCAGTTCTCTCAGACAGTTCTGTTAGGATAGAATAATGTAAGTCAGAATCTCTTGTTAATCCATCCATCCTATCTTTAACCTTTTGAATCAGTCTGACTAAGATAAATCCCAGACTGTCTAGTTAGCATCTTTAAAGAGAGTCACCATATCTCAATACACAACCTTGTCTCTCCCTAGATCCTGTCCCTTTCCCCATTTCTCTTTCTGAGGTACCAAAATCCTTCCTGGTTCCTCTCCTTACTCCCTAGATCCTGCCCCCACCTATATCATCTGCCCTGAGTTATAAAAGTCACGTTCCCCCAAAAGTAAATTGCTCATTCAAGATGACTCTGCCTTGCCTAATCATATTTGTTTGAGCCTATGTGCTATTCTTCACGTAATGAGTAGCATATTTCTGAAGTACCCATTGAGTGACAGACTATATATCTCCCAAAAGCCTAAAGGGATCTTTATAGTCTTGGTAGACCTCCATAATAGCACAATATCCACTTTGGGGAGAATCCATCTCTATATACCATTTGCCTATTAGATTCCTGAGAATACTTCTTCCTCATTGAATAGAATTTTCTTGAGCTCACTTAGAAAAAAAAGGAGGAAAAGGAAAAGGACGATGAAGAAAAAAAGAAGGAAGATGAAGAGAAGAAGGAAGAGAAGGAGAAGGATTAGGAGGAAAAAAAGAAATGGCATTGGGATGGTACCATTTCTTTGTTGTAGTGGTATTGGGAGTCCCCAAACCAGAATACAATTATATCTCATCACTTTTAAAATAAATAAACAAATAAAAGTAAGCAGTCTGAGTAAATAGCTGGAGAATCATTTATTATTTTAAATTCATAAATTCTTGGAGGACTTAGGTATTTAGGTCTGAAAGAGGAGTAATATAGTATGCAGGAATGGAGCCCTTGAGCTAGACATATTGTGTAACTGTTGTCTCTCACTTGATAATGTTAAATATATCTTTGTACTCATGTCTGGGAGGGCAGTGTCATGACTGGTAGCTTGGGGTGTCTGTGGGCTTTGTGGCTTAGTGAAAAACACTATCGGAGACAACAAAATGAATAAACTAAAATGGTTTTTGACTGCTAAGAAACAAATAAACTTTTGCTAATTTATATTGTATTCCAAAGTTGCTAGATGTCTCTGGAGGAGTGAATGGGGATATAGATTTTGTGTTGTTGTGCCTCACAAGTCCAATTCACTCAAAAGTCACCCTCCTGGTATCACTGATCCTCTTTTGAGAACAAAGGAGAAACAAGAAGTACTAGAGTTCTCCCTGATGTACTACTCTTAGTTCCAAATTCAGTATCCTTTCTATTTTATCATGCTATACTCTCTATAAGAGTGGCAAATGCCTTTGGCAAACATAATGCCTTTATTTCTTATGACTTAGTTAATATTAATAACAAGAGTGCCATAGAACAGTCATCTAGGAAAGTATTGTTTAAAAATGTTTAGAAGAGAATTGAAACTCAAAAGAACTTCGTAGATAGTAAGACTTTACACTAAAAGTGTTCAAAACACCTATTATAAGTGAATTACATTCTCTAACATCGATGTACTTAACTAAGTTACTAAAAATAATTTTTACATATGTGGCTATTGAACTTCTGTTAATGATCTTTGAGAAATCATAGTGATTAGGAGAAGAAATGTTGGGTCACACAAAAGATATTGGAGTATGGCGGTGATTTTTTTCATTTTCAAAGAATCTAGGCTTAAACTGTCTCTAAATAAAGCAAGGGCATTTATTTGGGCATTTACTTGGGGCACCTCCTCCTTAAGGGAGAAGGGCAACCCAGAAGCTGAAGCTAGGATTAATGAGAGAGAGGAAGAAAGAATTATTGGGTTAGAGTAGCAGTTAAATATGCATGGGAAACATAAAAAATCCCTTTGTTCTAACTTAGTGTAAGAATGAGAGAAAGTGACTGGATTATTGGAGCTGGGGCCCCAGGTAAGACTCCACCAGTATCACAAGCCTAGAACGAGACAAAAGTTTCAGTTTTCAAAAAAAAGAAATAAGTAAGGTTTTCAGATTATAGACTGGTGAATTGAACTTTAATTTGTGATATAATTTTAGAACATAGATATGAAGATTAATATCTAGGTAGATACATTGCAAAAAATTGCGCATCTGCATTGATAAGGAGTGCTTTCCCACCTGATATATATATATATGATATGACCTGATATACAGGTCAAGCTTATGAAGGAATACAGCAAGGAATTCACTGACCAAAATTTAGCACCAAAGCAACAAATATTCATAATCAAGGCAGAGATACAAGTTAGATGGAACATGAAAAATAAATTTTTCCTCCTTCATTTATCTTTTGTTCTAGTCCCAAATAAATATTAAGGTAGAAAACTAAACTAGAGCAAAGGGCTGTAATCTTCATTCAAACATAGCTATTGAAAAGAAAAGCTTATCTTTCCCAAAAGAGAACAGGTACCTTAGAGCAATTTGTTACTTGGATGTAATAACAATGACTACATGGAGGGCAGCTAGGAGGTTCAGGGGATAGATAGAGTGCTGGGCCTGGAGTCAAGAAGACTCATCTTACCGAGTTCAAATCTGGTCTCAGATGGTAACTACCTGTGTGACCCTGGGTAAGTCACTTATTTGCCTCACTTTCCTCATCTAGAAAATAGACTCCATTCCAGTATTTCTGCCAAGAAAACCCCAAATGGGGTCACAATGAACAAATGGGATTACAAAGATTAGTCTTCTTGATTCCAAGTTCAGCACTCTAACTCCTCTCACCCTTAGCTGCCCAGACTTCGTGCTTTAGGAAAATTATTTTGCCAGCTAAAGATAATGGATGGAGAGGAGTAGCTAGAAACCTAGAATATAATTAAGAGGCTAATAGGAGCTAGATGAAAGATAATAAAAGATTAAATTATGGAGGAGACTAATATGAAAGCATATATGATGAGTTAGAAATGACAAGACTTGACAATTGTTTAATTATAGGAATGAGGGAGAGCAAACAAGTCAAGAATAATACAAGAATAATTTTATGGTTAACTGGTTGAATTGGAAGGATAGTCTTCAAAAAATAGGATTTTTTTTTTTTTTTTTTTGCTAAAACAATTGGGATTAAGTGACTTGACCAGGGTCACACAGCTAGGGGAAAAAAGGAATTTTTAAAGGAAGCAATGGTTGTCCTTCTTTCTCTTAGAGGACCATGAATCATCAGGGAGGTGATGCCATAATAAGGAAGTGAATTGCTTATTCACAGAAGGATGGAAGACTAGGATTAAATCAATGCTAAACTAGATTTAACCACTGTCTCCTCAATTCCATTTACTTAGCACCTTGTAAGAATCCTAACGTATATATATATATGAAAGAAACAATTACTAGTTACATCTGAGCCAATCAGAGTCCAAAGAATGATCAAGTGAGGTTTGGCCTGGGACAGTTATTGTTGATCAATAAATGCCAGCCAGGGAGCAGTTAGGTGGTGCAGTGGATAAAGAATCAGCCCTGAAGTCAGGAGGACCTAAGTTCAAATCTGACCTCAGACACTTAACATTTCCTATCTGTGTTACCCTGGGCAAGTCACTTAACCCCAATTGCCTCAGCAAAAACAAACAAATAAATAATTAAAAAATAAATGCCAGCCAGAGCAATTTGAGTTTAAGGCTAGGTTCTAGTTCATAAACCCAAAGAGATCTGTAAAGATTGCAGTAATCAAAATTTACATTCCTTTCAACAGAGCACCCTTACTAATTCCTATGTAGACTGAAGAAAGGGGAGGGAAAGAAGAAAAATGTAAAAAGAAGGAAGGGGAACATATCAAGGAGGAACATGCAATGGGCAAACCTGGAAGTCTCTTAACCATAGTCATTCTCCAGTAAATGGGGACTTGTGCTTTAGAATAGGAAATAAAAGGCTCATTCTCATGTCTGTAAGGGTAGATATTCCCAGGGTGGGCCTGCCCCTTGGAAGATTGCCTGCTTCTTGGAAGAACCATAAATAGACAAACTTACTTCACACATTCCTGGGTCATTTTTATATTCATAGTACATTTCTAACACTTGCCAAACTGGCCAATTCCAATTGGGTCCCCCAACTGGGCAGCTCTGCTCCTATTCATAGAAATAATTCAAACTTCATCCCTTGAAGAGGACTATGATGTCAAAATGGTAAGCCATTACATGCAAATGAATTAGATTGAAGTGAGGGAGGACTGTGGGAAGTCACCAGTCTCATTTTCTCCTCCATAGCCATCTAGGTCCAGTGGCAAGATATAGAACGGGAGAAGCAGACTGGTAGGAATATCAGTCCATCAGTGAATATTTAGGAAGCAACATAAAAAGAGGTAAAAGACAATTCCTGCCATCAAGGAATTTGTAATCTAAAGGATAAAAGATAAGGATAATAAGATAAGAAAGTCACCTTGAATTTCAAATATCTTTGAGCCATCCACATAGAAATTTCTAGCAGACTGTTGATAATGTTGTTCAGTTATTTTCAGTGTCTGACTCTGCGGCTTTCTTAGCAAAGATACGGGAGGAGCTTGCCATTTCTTCCTCCAGCTCATTTTACAGATGAGGAAACTGAGGCAAATAGCATTAAGTGACTTGCCAAGGGTCATACATCTAGAAAGTGTCTGAGGCTAGAATTAAACTCAGGAAGATTCACCTTCCTGACTTCCAGGCCCTGTACTCTATCTACTTGCCCACATTGTTAAGTGTAGAAGTAGAGTTTATAAGAAAGATTAAAATTAGATTTATAGTCTGGGAATCTTCTGCACAGAGATGATAATTGAACTCATGAGGAATGATAAAATCACCAAGAGAGATGTACAAATAGAAGAGAATCCAAAGTTGAGTGTTAGCAAAGTGGGGGTGATATGAACCCTAAATTAACTTATTCTCAGGAACTCCTAAATTGGAACCTATTCTCTTTCTATTAATCATATAATCAGGACAGTTATTTCAAACTGTCTTGTTTGCATAGAATGAAGTGAAGTAGAATTCATTGTTAATCCATCCATCCTGTCCCCAACCTCTGAGACTATCTTGATTAGCATATTTGAGATAGTCTTGATGGGAACTCAGTTTTCCCAGAATGATAATCTCAACCTCTCAATATACAATCTTATCATTGCCTGGATTCTGCCTTTATTGCCTCCTTCTCCTTCTAAACTACAAAAATCATGTCCTCCCAAAAGCAAGTTGCTCAATCACCTATGACTCTGCCTTGCCTAGTTGTATTAGTTTAAACCAGTGAGCTGTTTCAGGTAAATAAACAACAAACGAAATGTTATCTATCATGGATGTCTTGTTATGATTGTTTCATGTCACTAACTACTTTGCTCTCCCAAATTCAGTTCATAAATCTACTTCATATTATCACTTCTGGTGCCTTTATAACCACTTCAAGGGGTAGTGCACAAAGTTAGAAGGAAAGACATAATACAACAAAAGGTACTGAGGAATGTTCAAACAGGTAGAAAAAGAAGAGAAAATGGAGTCTTAAAAAGCTTAAAAAAGGAAACTTAATGTATGTGTGAGCTCCCCAACCCATCCACTGGCACCAATATTTCAAGCTATCTGTCTCTATCCCCATCTCCAACCAAGGGCATCTTTCCTGCCTTTTGCCATAGATAATTTTTAATAATCACTCGTATAGTAACATACATCTTGTGGCTGGGGAGGGTAGAGAACAGAGAAGGCCTGACATCTTTAGTGGGTTAAAAGATGAGTAGAGTTAACAAGTGATATATGATAGTTAAAATTAACTGGCTTGTGATCCTGCCTCTCTCAATTGAAACTGCTTTCTCTACAAGGAACAAAGACTTTTTCTCAGTGCTCATTTTATTGGGTTGTCTGCAGCTTTTGTCACTGTGGAGTACCCACCTCTTCTTCCCATACTCTTCCTCCTCCTCTTTCTCCTCTTTATGGGATCTTCCCTTTATTTTTTCCAATATTGTTCTCTCTCAGATGGCTTACCCATCTGACTTTCTCATTCTCTAGTTGGAGCATTATCTTTCTTTCTTCCTACTAAGTATCTGTGCCACAATGCTCTTTCTGGAACATCTTATCTGGATATAATTTGCCCCTTGATATTCTCATCAGTTTCCATGGGTTCAATTATCATCACCAGGAAAACAGTTCTCAAGTCATCTCTCCCCTGTATTCTAGGCTTCCCTTACCAACTACCTACTGGACAATTCCACTTGGATGTCCTATAGTAATTTCAAATTTAACATATCCCAAAGAGAAATCATTATCTTTCCCTGCTCTGCCAACCTGATCCTTCTCTGGAAGTGATGTGGTCTACATAGCAATACCTAGTTTGAAATAAACATGTAACAAATTCACAATGACCATTCTCTTTGGCAAAAGATAGATTTATTTAAGAAAGGGAGTTACAGACAAAATGAAAAGATACAATAGACACCAGGAACGGTAAATGTGAAATAGAGTTAGAAGAGCATATAATTAGACAAGTTCCCCAGGGGAACTCACAATTAACTAAGAGAAAGGAAATTCTCCAAGAGGTGGGAGAAAGCCATTCATTGTCTGGCAGGTTAGACTGACCAGAGTTAGCTAGAGTAAGGAGAATGGCTCTATTAGAAGGAAGACACTCATCTGCGTCTAGAAAGAGAATTGTGGGGACTGAATATGGATCACAGCATAGTATTTTCATCTTTTTTGTTGTTGCTTGCTTGTTTGTTTTTTCTTTTTCATTTTTTTCCTTTGTGTTCTGATTTTTCCTTGTGTATCATAATTGTGCATGTATGTATAGAGGAATTGTACATTTTTAACATAAATTATTTGCTGTCTAGGAAAGGGAGGTTGGAAGGGAAGGAGAAAAATTTGGAAGACAAGGTTTTGCAAGGGTGAGTGATAAAAACTATCTGTATATATTTTGAAAATGAAAAGGTACTAAAAAATAAAATAAAATAAATTTGAAGGCACTATGAAAGAAAAAAGATATGCCATAGTGGGCTTAATCCTGAAGAGAAGTTAGCAAAGATCATCATAAGCAGATCTTTTATAGGGAAAATGTATCTGGTTAAAAATATGCTGATTAATATCTCAAAAGATTGTTTGATGATACCTAGAAGATGAAGGATGGACAATGGGGGTTGCTAAAGAGTGTAGAAAAGCAGAACTCTGGACATGTATATTTGAAACAAGGTGTTAACTCAGTGGAACTGATGAGATGATGGTTCTCTAGTTCATGTATATACTTAGCACTTAGTATGGTGATGTAATGGTTCTCTAAGTTCACACATGATCAGTATGCTGTAATGATGTAATTACAATAAGATATATAAGGGCTAAAAAGGACTGGAAGATAGACATTGTATCTTTGACCATCCTCTTGGTGGCTCTCCTGCCTCCTGCAGTATGGGAGAAACTGAGACTGTCAGACTGCTGAAGGAGACTGGGTCAGACTGACAGACACAGACTGTGTAAGAGACAATAAAGACTTTGGACTCTATTCTTTTTTTTTGGGGGGGGGGGTGTTGTACTTTTTTATTACAGCTTTTTATTTACAAGATATATGCATGGGTAATTTTTCAGCATTGACAATTGCAAAACCTTTTGTTCCAATTTTTCCCCTCCTTCCCCCCACCTCCTCTCCCAAATGGCAGGTAGACAAATATATGTTAAATATGTTAAAGTATATGTTAACTACAACATATATATACATGTTTGGATTCTATTCTTATCCATTCTCGTGGACAAGAGACCAAGGCCCCTCCGGAGGACCTCCAGAAAGCTAGACTGGACATTACAAAAGAGTTCCTCCCTCCATGATCTGGGAATAATCCAATAATAAAATTATCTGATAATAGCTTCTTTCTCACAGGGGAAGAGAGTAAGTCTCATCAGAAGGAGAGTGTTACAGTAAAAACTACAATAACTGTGTAACTTAAAGCAAGACATTTAATGCCTCTAGACGTCAGTTTCTTCATTGGCAAAATGAAGAGTCTAAACTAGATACCGTCTGAAATTTCTTCCAACTCTACATCTATAATGTATGATCTCTACCTGGATATCTCACAGGATTCACAAATATGTCCAAAGCACAATAAATTGTCTTCCTCTTAAAACCTGTCCATCCTTCAAACTTATCTAGTTATTTAAGAGAATGGTACTAGAGAGGCACACATTACATGAACACATGTATCCCAAGTAATTCACAGCTTTAGTACTGCAGGGCCCTGATATTTTTTTTTCATCATGGAGCCTTCATGAATTTCTCTTCTCTAAGCAATGCCTTCTCTCAAGTGACTGGCTCTAATATTTCTGGATATGTTGTTTCCTACTGGGTGACAAGTTACATTACTAAAAGTCATGGCCAATAGAGAGAGGGAGGGGGAAGAGGAAATTCCCTCATTCCCTACTCCTTTAGTACAAATAGTACAGAGGTCACACTCAATAAAGTGGTATCCAGTCTGGACTGTCTCAAACTTTTAAAATATTTGACTATCTTTTAAGGGCCACTTAGAGATATAGTCAATATTTTGCTCAGCTCTCCTAATAGAGGAGATCTTAATTATTTTTGTATCAATGAACTCTTTGGTGGTATGAGGAAGTTTATGGGCCCCTTCTCAGAATAACAGTTTTAAGTGTTGAAAATTTTAGGTATCTAAAATAAAATAAATATAGTTACAAAGGAATCGAATTATATTATAATGCAATTATCAAAATGTATGTATTTTTAAAGATCAAGGACCCTAGATTAAATTCAATCAAGTAACTGATTTACATTTTGTAAAGAGATATAGGACACAAAAGCATATTTTAAGTTAGTTTAATATCTTGTTATTGATCTCGTATTATCTGTGATTATATCAACTAGTGGGGTGAAGGGATGGAAATCAGTCAAAGACCAATAAACACTCACTATATTGGGATTATAGGAGCAATTGTGTATCCGGCTAGGCAGGCAGGGAAGCCCTAAGAAGCCAGAGTTCGAGCCAAAAAGGTTTGAACCCAAAAAGGTTTTAGACTTGAACTGGTACAGTGTTGTAAGGGAACTGAGCTAAATTATGAAATTAATCGTCTTCCCTTCACCAGAGACTGAGGTGGTGCCCGGGGTAGGGTGGGAGCAAGGAGGGGGTTTGCGGGGAGGGGTGGGGGGGTTATGTTGCTGCAACACTTCACCTGTAACTTGAACGCAAACTACCATGTCTCAAACTACCAAATCCTGTGGGGATCACTTCCAGCATCTGAAACTGAGGAGACAAAAACAAATACCACCAGATCTGTTTCTCAGAGCTAGAATAAAAGAGAGGAAGCAGGGAGAGGTAAATCTTTTCCATCTCACTGGTTCAGTAAATAACATCCACGTTGGACATAGCAGATAGGAGTCACTAGAGCTGAAAAGAACAATTAGCTCAGTCTAGTCAGTTTTAAAGATGCAGGCAGTCCATCAAAGGAGTTACCCATCTGGTAAGGGACATAGTGGGCTCCATGTTAGGCTAACTGGCCATGATCAAAAGGTTCTTCAAGGACATCTTCGTATTAAAACTGATCATAACCGGAGAAACAAAGACAAGAAGAAAATTCTGCTTACTTGAAGGACTGCCTTACTGAAACTTCATTGCTACTGAATTATTTTATTAATTCTCCCTTAGCAAGCAGCCATTTATATTTTCAATGAGGGTTAGTAAGGAAGAAAGAGGCCCTACCTTTTTTTTTTTTTTTTCAATTTCCTAATCTGATAATTTAAGTGTTGACTTTTAACTTGCCAAAAATTCTTTGCAAGTTCTTAAATCTTTGACACATTTCTAATCTGACTATAATGACCATGAACCAGTCTTTTAGATATTGTAGACCTCAGTTTCTTCATATTTAGATTTTGATGAGAGGGCCTCAAAAATCCTTTCTATGTCTGTACCTATGCTCTTATGAAGCTACATGAATCAGGTGAATATTGGAGGATTTTAAACCAGATTTGCTTCTATCTCCATCCAAAATGAAGGATATGGATTGTCTGTGGCATAAAAGTGCAAGAGGACATGTTTCTCTGACATTTTCTGTTTTATAAGACTTGCCATTTAAAACCTAAGCTTAGTTTTCAAAATTTACTAAGTAGAGTTGTACATGGAAATATTCTAAGAGTTTGTATGTGTGCATGAAGTTCATAATAATAAACAAAGAATTTTTTAAAGGAAAAAATCAAGCAGAGGTTAAAAGAGGATTCTTTTACATTTTTATCAGAAAACCTCTTGCTTCATGAATTACCCTTGAATTCCCACTTCCTGCACTGACAAGAGTTCAAGCCAATTAGTATGGCCAATAAGGAAATATTTCTCTAAGGAACTAGAAGAAATTTCTATATAGAATGAATCATTTGGCACCTGCAAATATGACTATATTTTCAAAGAAGTAGAAGGGAACTTTGCTAAAATGTCTTCCTGACTGAAGAAATGCTATCAAGTAGAAATGGTTCTAAAAGTCACAAATAGGAAAGAAAGTGAAAAAGACATCTTTTTAAAAGTAGCTAAAAACTATTTAAAATGTTAATATATCTCTTCCCTAGGCCTCATCATTCTGTATCATATTGCCAGTGTTGTTGAATTGTCCTGGATCCTTTATTCCAAGTATTCACTTCGGCCTTCATTCAAAATGAATAAGGTCTGGTAACTATTGTAACTTGATGCATGGCTACATGTGGCTGTTATACTTTTTAGTCTTGCTTATTATTCTTAGTTCCTAGAATGTCTCTTTGTGTCTGTTTGTGAAGGGAGATGTATGGTAGGGTAAACATATGTAGAATTGAATGTAAAGTTAAAAAGAAATTAATAAAACTTTTTTAAAAATAGAAAATGAAACAAAAATTATATGAGGCATGTACTGTTGAATAAAAGTGCACGTTCCCTTGATATTTCTAGTTCCAGAAGGCTCACCACCAGGAACAGACCCCAAAATGAAACAGAACTTTGGAATCTGATATTTGATCATTCTACTCTGGAGCTCTGGGGTTAATCTTTCAAAGCTGAGGTTTGGCTCATATGTAAGACCTCCCCCAAACAGATTAAAAGGGCCCTTCTTAGAAGGTGCTCAATTTGAAAAGCAGATAAAATATAGGATGGCTAGTTATTTCTTCCAACATAAAAGGAAAGAAAAAGATATTTATAAAGTTCCTACTATGTGCCAGAGGGCAGCTGCATGACAGCAGTAGATCAAGTGTTGAGCCTAAAGTTAGGAAGACTTATCTTCCAGAGTTCAAATGGCCTCAGATACTTTCTAGTTGTATGACCCCAAGCAAATCACTTAACCCTGTTTGAAGAAACTCACTTTCCTCATCTGTAAAATGAGATGGAGAAGGACATGGCAAACCACTCTTGTGTCTTTGCCAAGTAAACTCCAAATAGCATCAAGAAGTCAGAAACGCCCGAATACTAGGTGCCTTACTAATACTGTCACCTTTGATCTTTACAACTCTCTTAGGAAGTAGATGCTATTATTAACCCTATTTTGCAGTAGAGGAAACTGAGGCAGTAAATGGCTTGTTCAGGGTTAAATAACTAATGTCAGAGACTGGTTTTGAATTCATGTCTCTTGAATCCAGGTTTACCACTCTAGCCACTTTACCACCTAATTGCCTCCTAAGTATGCATTGACAAACACTTAAAATATGAAAAAAAAATCCCGTAATTCTTATAATTGTTTTCCTGAAAGGTTTAATGTTTGACAACATTAACACATGAAACAGCTTGAGCAAGTAATTGCAGAATGAGTAATTTATAGTTACTTCAGTTCTGAATTCCCCCAGCACCTCAAAGTCCACTATCTTCTGACAAGCTGGGTGTTTTAGGCCAGGCCTACAGAATTCTAGGTGTTCCTGTGATTCTAGTGTAGAAATGGGAAGCAATAAAATACTTGGAAACCTTACAAAATTCCATTAAAAGACTCACATAACAATCAAAGCTTTTCAAAGGATCTTCTGTCCATCCTTGATCAACTGGAACTGCGTTAGATCTTCTCTTTGTCAAAGAAATCCACTTCCATCAGAATACATTGTCATACCGTATAGTTGTTGGAGCTTGAAGTTTAAAGGGGATGACAACATGCAAACAATTCAGTCAAACAAGATCTGTGCAGGTTAAATTAGAGTAAATCAACTAAGGGAATGCACTAGAATCAAGGGGGATAAGATGAATTGACTTGCACAGCAGTAGGAATTGTGTTGAGCCTGATCTGATTCCTGGTTTCCTTATTCATTTCCTTTATTAAAAACTTATGACCCTGAGTGTTCAAATCATGAGGAGCAAATGGAATCTCAAGAAAATCCACTAAAGTTCAGCTCCCCTACCAGCAAAGTACCAGAAAATATTCAAAGTTTTTATCTCTCTCTTCTGGAAGGAAGAGGCCAGATGATTAAAAGACAGTTAGCATGGGGGCCAGAGACTAGCCATGGATCATGTTGGTTTATTCTGGATTTTTCTCTCCAGCACCTCCAGCTCAGGAATGAGCTGGCTGTCTGATTAATTCCTGGACATCCTAGCTGAATTTGAGTGAACTGGCTCACATGAAGCCTTCAATCTTCTCAGTTGATCTTATCAGTATCTATGCTGCAATCTTGAGTTTGTATTAATGAAATACCTTTTTGCAAAGGCAGATGTCAAATAGAACTTAACCTGCAAAGCCTGCAGACAAAGGGCTATTATTTCTCCTCAGGGCTGGCCCTGCCTCCTTGCTGCCCCAGTTCTAAACTATTTCCTCCATCAGCTACATTCTGCATATGATTCTATGTAACTGGGGGAGACTGATTTTGACAGAACTTTGTAGACAGATGTGTGTGTGTGTGTGTGTGTGTGAACATATGTATGTATTAGAATGGCTTAAGTTTGTTTTATGAACAATCCAATGCATTCATTATTTCCTTATCTGTTACACACACACACAAAAAGCATTAGGGTTGGCAAGGGAAAAAACCATTTCTACTGTAAGATCACCCATCAGTGGAACTCTTTTCTTCAGTCCTATATTAGTATCACACCTATGTACCTAATTAATGTTCATAGTGTAAGATTTACTGCCAAGAACATTAAAATTATTTATAGTTAAAGAATTTCAATGCTTAACATTTCAGAACAATATTTCACTTCCTAAATCCTCAACAGGATTGTATTTATATTCATTCTCATTCATTTTTCTTCTTATTTAGTTATAATTAAGGAATACTTTGCTCTTTGTTCTGCATTTTCTTCCTTTCTTCTTTCCTTCCTTCCTTCCTTCCTTTCTGTCCCCTCCTCCTTTTTTCCTCTTCTCCTTCTTCTTTTCCCTTTTTTTCTTCTTCTCTCCTCCTCTTCTTCCTCCTTCTTTTTTTACTTTTCTCCATTGAAGGAGGATGTCCAAACCATACATGTTTTCATTTCCTCCAGACAGCATTCCTCTGAATTTCTCCACCATATTCCAGCCAGCTCTACATCTTGTAAGATCCACTTCAGTACTGGAATTTATACTTTAGAAATCTCATCTGCCCCTGGAGCCCCTTTCTTTGATTGGAGAGTTGCCAGAATTTCCAATGAAGGTGAGTACCAGGCCAGGCATCTCTTTCCCACCAGGTTGCCTTCTTCTGAATGACTCCATCCATTTTCAGCCTCCCTTTATGCATTGTCTTCCCCATTATAATATAAGTTCTTTTAGACCTGGCACTGTCTTTTTGCTCTTGTGTTCTTAGTGCTTGGCATAGCTTTATGGTTTTTATAGTATGTGTATATATATACATATGTATATATACATATATGTGTTTGTATGTTTTTATACATACATAGTATAGTTTTACATATATGTATGTATATATTATAATTTTTATATTAAGCTTAGCTTTACAATCAGTACTTAATAAATATTTGTATTCCTTAAATTTATTTATATATTGACAGTTTATCTCACTATTTCCTTATTTTTGGATTTGCTTTGACCTTTTTTCACAATTATATCTAATGCTATTAAGAAATTCTTTGAAAATGCCAATGAAGGTGGCTTAGCTGTGTCAAACCTAAAACTCTATTATAAAACAGTGGTCATCAAAACCATTTGGCACTGACTAAGAAATAGAGCAGTCAATCAATGGAATAGATTAAGTTCACAGGTTAGGTTCAATGACTATAGCAATCTAGTGTTTGACAAACCCAAAGACCCCATCTTTTGGGATAAGAACTCACTATTTGACAAAAACTGCTGGGAAAATTAGAAACTAGTATGGCAGAAACTAGGCATTGGCCCACACCTACTACTATATACCAAGACAAGGTTGAAATGGGTTCATGATTTAGACATAAAGAATGATATTTAGTTCCGAAATATTATTGTTCTGTAAGAAATGACCAACAAGATGATTTCAGAAAGGCCTGGAGAGACTTACACGAACTGATGCTGAATGAAACGAGCAGGGCCAGGAGATCATTATATACTTCAACAACAATACTATATGATGACCAATTCTGATGGACCTGACCATCTTCAGCAATGACATGAACCAAATCAGTTCCAATGGAGCAGTAATGAACTGAACCAGCTACACCTAGCAAAAGAACTCTGGGAGATGACTAAGAACAAAAAGAATTGGATTCTGAAATGTTGTACAATTAGCCTGTGTAGGAAATCCAAAATGCAGGCAGGCAAAAATATAGGGATTGGGAATTCAATTTCCTACACAGGCTAATTGTACAACATTTCAGAGTCCAATTCTTTTTGTATAGCAAAAAAACGGTTTGGTCATGAATACTTATTTTGTATTTAATTTATACTTTAATATATTTAACATCTACTGGTCATCCTGCCATCTAGGGGAGGGAGTGGGGGGAAGGAGGGGAAAAATTGGAACAAAAGGTTTGGCAATTGTCAATGCTGTAAAATTACCCATGCATATAACTTGTAAATAAAAAGCTATTAAAAAATGAAAATAAAAAGAATGATATTTAAACAAATTAGAAGAACATAGGACAATTTACCTCTCAGATCTGTGGAGAAGGAAGGAATATATGACCAAAGCAGAACTAGAATTTATATTGAACACCAAATAGATAATTTTGATTATATTAAGGTAAAAAGGTTTTGTACAAACAAAAGTAATGCAGACAAGATTAGAAGGAAAGCAATAAAATGGGGAAAATATTTTTTATATTTAAGGGTTCTGATAAAGGCCTCATTTCTAAAATACAGAGAGAATTGACTCACATTTATAAGAATTCAAGCCATTCTCTAATTGATAAATGGTCACAGGATATGGACAGGCAATTTTCATGTGAAGAAATTGAAACCATTTTTTGTCATATGAAAAGGTGCATTTTCACTTCCTTTGTGGTTGTTTGCTTAAATTTTATTTTCTTTCTCATTTTTTTCCCTTTTGATCTGGTTCTTCTTGTGCAGCAAGATAATTGTTTAAATATATATACCTATATTGGATTAACATATATTTTACCATGTTTAATATATATTTGATTACTTGCCCTCTAGGAGAGGGAGTGAGGGGAATGAGGGGAAATTGGAACACTAGGTTTTGCAAGGTTCAATGGTGAAAAATTATCCTTGCATATGTTTTGAAAATAAAAAGCTTCAAAAAAAAAAAAAAAGAAATTCTTTGAACAAAAAGCTTTTTTCTGATTCTTGATGCCTTTTCAGGGTATATTCCCAATAGTGATGATTCTTCTCTTACTTTGTATTGGTAAGTTGCCCTTCAAAACCATTCTATAAGTTGGCAATGCTACTAGTAATTAATGAATATAATCAGTTTCTCCACAGTCTCTCTACATTTAGTTTTATTGTGTTGTGTGTGCGTGTGTTTTTGCTAATTTAGTAACCATGAAGAAAGATTTCCTTGAGTATATTGACATGGTTTTCTAAAGGCTAAGCTTGTCGCTATAATGGAATGAAGCATCAGAGAAGAATCTTAGTGGAAAGTAATTGTACAGAAGTACAATAAATGTACTTTAGGGACAAAGCCAATAGGGACAAAGCAAAGAACCAGAAAAAATGCTCCAGGAAAATTTCCAGTTCTGCTGGGGAACATTAGGAAAGTCTTAAAGAATGAGAGGGAAGATTGAACTATATTTTGAAGAAAAAACTTCCAATAGGAGAGAAAAAAAGGCCATGAATCAGAGTTATTCCAGAAGATGATCCATGTAAACCCTCAAAAGTGAAAACCATCAGTGTAAGACCAAGAAATAACTAGTAGTTTATTTCTTCTGGGTAGAGAACTTATAATGCATTAAATAGAGCTCGACTGACCACAAAATGTGACCTGTCAGGAGTAAAAATCCCTGCTTTATATTTTTTGTGGTTTACTAGCTCAGACATGGGACTAAGTAATTGCTCTACATTCCAGACAACACCTAGTGTAATAAAACCAGCAATTTGACACTTTCCAATACAAGAGCAGTCCAAACTCTGGTTTTTTTTTTTTTTGTAAGTAAAATAAACCTTTAAGAGCTGAGTAAGAACTTGGGCAGCATATTCTTTGATTTTTGTGTAGTAACCACTCCGGAATCACTCCTCTCTACTTGGACACTCGACTCATAGGCTGAGTTTCCAGAGGTTGTTTATCACTACTTAATCAGGAGTCTAATAATAACTCTGAGAAAGTAATTTTTAGAACTATAGATTCTAAGCCCCTATCATTGTCAGCTCCATTATCAATCAATCAAACTACATATGCTTTTAGAAAGTGACTTACAGGAGCATCTAGGTGCAGTGGATTGAGCACCAGCTCTGAAGTCAGGAGGACCTGAGTTCAAATCTGATCTCAGACACTTAGCACATTCTAGCTGTTTTAACCCTGAGCAAGTCACTTAACCTCAATTGCCTCAGAAAAAAAAAAAAAAAAGTGACTTATAGGGACAATTAGTACAATGGATAGAGTGCAATGCAGGCTAGCTCTCTGGAGGACCTCAGAATCAGCCCAAATCCTTGGTCTTTAGGTAAAGAAGTGAAGGAGGCAGGAGAAGTACCATGTGGCTGATCAAAGATGGAGTCTGGAATCTGGAGTCTGGAGCCTGAAGTCTTCTCTGTGTCTGTGGCTAAGAGAGCTATCTGAAATTTCCTTAAATACCTCAGTATGATTACATCGCGACAGCACTGCTTAATATGCAACCATTACATCATTATAGAGAACCATGACTATAAACTTGACTATAAACACCGTGCTGACCTAGATTCAAGTACACCTTTTCAGAGTTTTGGCCCTCTACATCTCCTGCTTTCTTTTGTTTTAGAACACAGGTGGTTTCTCAGAAAGGGAAGTGAGAATACCAAAAAGGAGGCGATCACGTCCTCCCTGACTTCTCAGAAAGGGAGGTGAAAATACCAAAGGGAAATGGGCAATCAAACTAGATATTGTTAGCAGGTTTCTTCTGGGCTGAAATTGAAACAAGTATACATAAATCCATCAGCATGGGAAGTATTACATAAGCACATAGTAATATAACTCAGGTTAGTAGTGATGTAATATAACAAACAATATGAATATACATGTCCATAAGTCCTAGAAGGAAGGTATATAAATAACAATCATACATATACCTCCTTCAGCAGCCAAGAGATAGTCCAAAACCAATCTATTGTCCATTACTTCACGCGTCAGGGAATCCAATGATTCCTGCTGGTTTTAAAGTCCTATAGCAGTCTTATTAACAATTTTTAATATTCATGAGTCAATTTCCATAACTGCCATGCTCTTTAAGTGGTGGGCACAGTCAGAGATGGAACCATCTGATGTTTCTTGGGTCTTCTCCTTCATTTCAAGGGTCTTCTCTGTCTCTTTCTCATGGACAAGGTGAATACGGCTCATTGGCACCAATCTGATTCCTTCTTCATCTGTAGAGATACAAGCAAATCCTCTCCGCCAAGAAAAAAAGAAAATGGAGAGGATATGACTACCCAACCAGAGAAAGATATATATACCCAAAGATACTAAGTGCAGCCAATTGAGAGAGCTCTTATATATTGAAATATTTGTGTTGATGGTTAAGTTCACAATAAAGAAGATCCCCAAATCATAAAGAGAAACAAATAATCAAAACATACAAAATCTCAAAATCAAATGTTCTGGGGTAACCAAGGATAAAGACTGAGAATAGTAGATATCAGAATAATGTCCAATATTTTAATGTACATTATAACATTTAATTTGCTAGTTATGATTAAAAAAACAATCAAGTAATATTAGCATATACAAAACTAGCATGTACTCATTCAAAATATAAACATTGGCTTTTAATACTAAATAAATTCTGCTGTAAAGTTTCCATCAGTGGGTTGTTGTTTCAGTCATTTCAGTCTTGTCACAGTCTTTATGACCCCATTTGGGGTTTTCTTGAAAAAGATACTGGAGTGATTTGCCAATTCCTTCTTCAGGTCATTTTACAAATGAGGAAGTTGAATTCAACAGAATTAAGGGATTTGCTCAGGGTAAAAGAACTGTTATCTAAGGCCAAATTTGAACTCAGGTCTTCCTGACTCTAGGCATCCCTTGTGCCTTCTGTCAGTCAATTAATGGATATTTACTATGCATCCTACCATATACCAGATATTTTGCAAAGTACTGGGGATACAAAAAATGGTGCCTGTTTTCAAGGAGTTTACAGATGATAATATAACGCAAGATATATATAGGATAAATAATCAATAGGGGGAAGGCAAAGCTTTCCTCCCCTCTATTCTCTCCCCCCACTCCCAGAATTAAGGGAGATTGTGAAAGTTTTCCTGTAGAAGGTGGAATTTTAACTGGGATTTGAAGGAAACTAGGGTTCCTAGGAGGCAAATATGAGGAGAGAGAATATTGCAGGGGATGATTTCAGAAAGGCCTGGAGAGACTTACAGGAACTGATGCTGAGTGAAACAAGCAGGGCCAAGAGATCATTATATACTTCAACAACAATACTATATGATGACCAATTCTGATGGAGTTGGCCATCCTCAGCAATGTGATCAACCAAATCCTTTCCAATGGAGCAGTAATGAACTGAACCAGCTACACCCAGAGAAAGAACTCTGGGTGATGACTAAGAACCATTACATTAAATTCCCAATCCCCATATTTTTGCCCACCTGCATTTTTGATTTCCTTCACAGGCTAATTGTACAATATTTCAGAGTCTGATTCTTTTTGTACAGCAAAATAACGGTTTGGTCATGTATACTTATTGTGTATCTAATTTATATTTTAATATATTTAACATCTACTGGTCATCCTGCCATCTGGGGGAAGGGGTGGGGGGTAAGAGGTGAAAAATTGGAACAAGAGGTTTGGCAATTGTCAATGCTGTAAAGTTACCCATATATATAACCTGTAAATAAAAGGCTATTAAATAATAATAATAATAAAGAGAATATTGCAGGAATGAAGAACAATCAATAAAAAGTTGAGGAGTTAAAGGATGGAGTATCTAGTTCCAAGAATAACAAGGACACTAATAACTATGGATCAAAGAATAATTAAGGGTAAAATGTAAGAGACCTGGAGAAGGCAACTTATGAAAGGCTTTGAATTCCAAACAGAGGATTTCATATTTGATTCTGAAGGCATTAGGGAGTCACTGGACTTTATTAAAAGGAGGGTTGGGGGAGAGGGTGTGACAGTCAGATTTGGAAGACTACTCTGATAACTTGGTAGAGCATGGAATAAAGTAAAAAAAGATTTGTGACAGGCAGACCAATCAGCAGGATATTGTCACAGACCAGGCTTGAAATAACAGAGCCTATACCAAGGTGGAAATAGTATGGAATGAGAGAAGGAGGCAAAGATGAGAGATGTTATAAAGGCAACACTGATAGGTCTCCATAACACCCTGACTGGATAGGAGAGATGAGAGAATGTGCAAAGAATGATACCTAGGCTTCAAGCCTGGGTGACTGGGAAGTTGGGGATACTATAGGACTCTGGAAGATGGAATTTAGTTTAAGATGTCTGTGGTACATCCTATGGTTCCATCTGCCAAAAGATAGATGGAAATTGGAGCCTGAAGGTTATCAGAGAGGTTAGGGATCAATAAGTAGATTTGAGAATCATCAGCATACTAAATCACTATTGATCAGAGAAATTCAAATTAAGACAATTCTAAGGTACCATTAGACACCTCTTAGATTGGCTGAGATGACAAGAAAAGATAATGATGAATATTAGAGGGGATATGGGAAAACTGGGACACTAATGCATTATTGGTGGTAGTGTGAACTGATCAAACTATTCTGGAGAGCACTATGGTGCTATGCCTAAAAGGCTATAAAACTGGGCGTACCTTTTGATCCAGCAGTATTTCTACTGGGATTATAACCCAAAGAGATCATTAAAAAGGGAAAAGGGCCCATATGTGCAAAAATGTTTGTAGCAGCCCTTTTTGTAATGGCAAAAACTGGAAACTGAGTGGATGCCCATCAGCTGGAGAAGGCCTGAATAACTTATGGTATATGAATGTTATGGAATATTATTGTTCTATAAGAAACAATCAAGAGGATGATTTTAGAAAGGCCTGGAGAGACTTACATGAACTGATGTTAAGTGAAGTAAGTAGAACCAAGAGAATATACACAGCAACAAGATTATGTGATGATCAATTCTGACGGATGTGGCTCTCTTCAATAGTGAGGCAATTCAGGCCAGTTCCAATGGTCTTATTTTGGAGCCATCTGTACCAGAGAGACAACTGTGGGGACTATAAGGATCCCAACATAGTATTTTTACCTTTTTGTTGTTGTTTGCTTAGTTTTTTTCTGTCTCATTTTTTTTTCCCTTTTTGATCTGATTTTTCTTTTGCAGCATGTTAATTGTGGAAAAATATGGAAATGTAGAAATAAGGATTGCACATGTTTAACACATATTGGATTACTTGCCCTCAAGGAGAGGGGGTGAGGGGAAGGGAGGGAGAAAAACTTGTAACACAAGGTTTTGCAAGAGTGAATGTTGAAAACTATCTTTGCATGTATTTTGAAAATAAAATGCTATTATTGGGCAAAAAAGAGAATCAAAAGCATAGAGATGATAATTGAATCCATGGGATTGATAATGGGAGCTTCATTTTTTAGGCAAAATAACAGGGTATCCAACAGACTATTTTAGACAGAAGGAAGAAATTCAAGGATAAACTAAGCAAAAGCTTAGGGATATATATAATATAAGTGAACAAGAATCAGAGGGAATATGATCAAAGGATAAGTGATTGGGGCATGTGGCTAAGTACTACAGAAGAAACATGAAAGATAGACTTTAAGGACCTAATCTAAAACAAGGAGGCCCAATTTATAGATTCCTAGAATTAGATAATGTCAGACCTGGAAGGAACTTTAGTGATCATTTGGTCTAGGGAGTATTTTTTTTTTGTGGTGACCTTTTTTGGGTCATAGTCTTCTTAGATAAATGTTGGTGAAACCTAAGGACCACTTCACAAAATATTTTTATTTTCAAAACACATGCATAGTTTTCAACATTCATAGAAAAACCTTGTGTCTCAAATTTCTTTCCTCTCTCTCTTCCCTCCCCCCTCCCCTAGACAATAAGCCAATATGTTAAAAATGTGCAATTCTTCTATACGTTGCCACAATTAAGCTGCACAAGAAAAATCATATTAAAAAGGAAAAAATGAAAGCCAACAATAACAACAAAAAGTGAAAATACTATGTTGTGATCCATACTCAGTACCCACACTCCTTTCTCTGGGTGCAGATGGCTCTCTTCATCACAAGACCATTGGAATTGGCTTGAATCAACTCACTGTTGAAAAGAGCCACATCCATCAGAATTGATCATTGTATAAACTTGTTTCTATGTACAATGTTCTCTTGGTTCCACTCACTTCACTTAGCATCAGTTCATGTAAGTCTCTCCAGCCTTTCTGAAATCATCCTGCTGATCATTTCTTATAGAACAATGATATTCCATAGCATTCATATACCATAACAATCAGTCATTCTCCAACTGATGGGCATTCACTCAATTTCCAGTTTCTTGCCACTACAAAAAGGGCTACTACAAACATGCAAAATATTTTTAAATGCATAAAATAAAATACATAGGATTATGAAGGAAACCAATCAATTTGAAATAGTAATCAAAATATTATTAAAAACAAGTTCACTGACTCTAGGTTAAGGACCTTTATAAATCCAACCCCTTTGTTTTACAAATTATGTAATTGAGGTACAGATCAGGAAAAAGAGGTGAAATAAGTAAGAAAAAAATGCCCAAATTTGAACCCAGCTATTCTAATTCCTAAGTCCAGGAATCTTTCTGCTGCAGCACATAAATCTTCTAAATAAATTGAACTGAATTCATTAAGTTCAAAAACTGTTATTGAATCTTTTTCAGCTCTAGGATAAAATACAAAACTCTCACACTGGTATTAAAATCTGCCAAAATATCATTGCCATCTGCCTTCTTAGTCTTCGGCAGTTCTGTGGGAACACAGTGCATAGGGTATTGAAATTCCTGAGTAAGGAAGACTCAAGTTTAAATCTGGCCTCAGACATTCACTAGCTGTGTGATCCTGAACAAATTACTTAACTTCCATAGCAATCATTTCTACTTTGACCAGAAATTCTGATGGTCTTCCCCTCCCAGATTAATTAATTTATTTAGATTTTTTTTTGGGGGGGGTTACTAGGTGAAAGAGGAGATTCTTTGCTTAATTGCTACCTAACCTTAATCACTGAATGGATATGGCCTCAGTCAAACTAAAACCTATTGAGGATCTTAGCTTAAAAAGCTTAAGGTCTCCCATTTTATCTAGGGCCATTTCCTGTTGTCTTGATCTATATATCTCACCACAGATCCAGATGGCTCTAAAGGGGAAAGTGAGGCAAGTGACTTTGCATAGCCCTATCTCATTTAAATCCAATGCACTTGCATGTCATGGCATCATCTCCCTGATGTCATGGTCCTCTTCAAGAACAAAGGACAAATAACAATATTTGCTTTAATCCACTGAAAAAGGAAATGGCAAATAACCCCAGTATTTTTTCCAAGAAAACCCAGTCCATGAGCTATGTAGAGTTGGGTGCAACTATTGAATACTACAGTAGAATGGTAGGGGGCAGGGATAAATAACATTAATTTTTTATTTATTTAATATTTTTTTTATTTTTCCTCAGTCACATTTAAAACAATTTTTATATTTTTTTTTTAGCACTTTGAGTTCCAGATTCTCTCCCTTATCCCCATCCCCAATCCCTATCAATAAAGCACATGTGAAGTTTTGCAAAACATTTCCATAAAATTCATGCTGTGAAAGAAATAAAAATCTCTCCTGCCCCTTAAAAAAATAAAGTAAAAAAAGAGAGAAAGTGTATGTTTCAATCTGTATCTAGATACAATCTTTCTCTGGATATGGACAGGATTTTTTATCATAAGTCCTTCAGAATAGTCATGGATCATTTTATTGCTACAAATAGCAAAGTCATTCATAGCTGATCATCCCAGAACATACCTATTACTTTGTACACCATACATTTCACTTTACTTGAGTTCATGGAGGACTTTCCAGGTTTTTCTGAGAGTACGCTACTCATCATTTCCCACAGAACAATAATATGCCACAATTTATTCAGCCATCCTCCAATTGATGAATATTCTCTGTTACCAATTTTTTGCTCTGAGAAGAGAGTTACTTAAATATTTTTGTACACATAGGTCCTTAAAAAAAATCTCTTTTAGGATTCATGTGACTATTTGTAGTGGTATTGTTGTCAAAGGATATGCATGATTTTATAGTCCTTTGGGCATAGTTCGTATCTTTTTTTTCATTTATCAATGGGGCACGGCTTTTATTTTTTATAAATTTGACTCAATTCCCTTTATGTTTGAGAAATGAGGCCTTATGGCAACAGCAAAATTGTACGATGATCAAATCTGATAGATGTGGCTCTTCTCAACAATGAGATGATTCAGGCCAGTTCCAATGCTCTTATGATGAAGAGAGCCATCCGCACCCAGAGAGAGAACTATGGAGACTGAGTACAGATCACAACATAGTATTTTCACTTTTTTGTTGTTGTTTGCTTGCATTTTGTTTTCTCATTTTTTTTTTCTTTTTGACCTGATTTTTCTTGTGCAGCATGATAATTATGAAAATATGTATAGAAGAATTGTACATGTTTGATATATATTAGATTACTTACCATCTAGGGGAGGGGATGGGGGGAGAGGAGGGAAAATTTTTGGAACACAAGGTTTTGCAAGGGTGAATTTTGAAAATTATTTATGCATATGTTTTGAAAACAAAAATCTTTAATAGAAAAAAAGAAATGAGGACTTATCAGACAAACTTGGTTCAAAATTCTTTTGATAATTACTATTGCTAACTTCCCCCCATTTATTGTGTTTTTTATCTCCTTTAACCCTGTTCCTTCTCAAAGGTATTTTACTACTGACCACTCTCTCCCCCAATATGCCCTAAATTCTATCACCCTTCCTTCTTCCTATATCCCGTTCCCTCCTATTTTCCTGAAGGGTAAGATATATTTCTATACCCATATTGAGTGTGTATGTTATTTCCTCTTTGAGCTAATTCTGATGAGGGTAAGGTTCACTCCCTTTCCTTCTTCACCTCTTCTCCTCCACTATAAAAGCTTTCCCCCCCTCTTTTTATGGCACATAATTTACAACATTCCACTTTCTCCTTTCCCTTTCTCCTAGTATATTCCTCTCTCACCCTTTAATTTATTTTCTCTTTTTTTTCAGATATTAAGAGATAAAGAATTTAGATCAGTAAGAATTATATTTAGAAGAGATGGAAGCTTCTAGGTCTCATACTGATTATTTCTTTCTAAGCAAAATTAGATAGCTGTAATATAACTCACCCCATCCCACATACGTTTAAAAAGTCCTGCCTACCTGTGAATCCTCTTGCCTACCAGTCCAACATCAAATATGTCTTAAAAGCTTATCTGTGACAAGAGTGCTCTAATTAGAAGAAAATGGGGCAAGTTACTTGAAAAACCAGTTGACCCTGTGGTTTAAAAAATGTACTGTAGATAGGCATGTTTGATACTACAGATGCTTAAGGCAGGGAGATTCACATTGGGTATGACTCTCCAACCAAATGTAAATCTTTCATTAACAATCTATAAATTTTTTTCACACTCCACAGTATATACCTTGGTCATGTGATTTTTTTGGTTAATGATCACTGAAAATGTGGCTTTAGGGTCACATAACAAAAGTCTCTTTCTTCAGAACATTTAGCAATACATACCTTTCCTAAGGCTATAGTTTAAAAAGATAAGTGGGTAAATAACTCTGAATCTGCTAAAATTCCTTATTCTTGAAAATAGCTACTCCACAAGAGAATGTTTTCTTTTTTCATTCATGTAGAGAGCCAGTTTTGAATAAGTTCATGAACAGCTAGAGTCTGGTCCAGGTATTCATAATTATAAAGACATATTTGGTAAAATTAGAATAATCTTTTTTTTTAAGTATCACTGGTTGGTTATTGTCTGTTATGATTCTTACAAGGTACTAAGACTATAGAATTGATCTGATCCTACAAGGAGATGTTATGGGCCAGAGCTTGAAACAAAGTACTAAATAGAATTGAGGAGACAATGGTTAAATCTAATTTAGCATTGATTTAATCCTACAATAAATCATGGTTTCCTAGTGATATAATGATTGATGTATACTCAGTGTACAGCATATAAGCAAGAAGCTCACAGGGTCAGACACAGAAGCCCACTAGAAACTCTCAGAGGAGGAAACAGATTGATTCCAACTTCTACCTTTCTGCTGGCTGGAGGCTTTGGAGTCAGAGAAAGCTAGAGGCTGAAGTTGGCAGAAGCAAAGGACAAGCAACAGGACAAGCTCTTGGAACCAAGGAGAGAGACAGGCCTCTAAGAAAACTAACCAGGCTATTTTGAAGGAGACAATAAAGGATTTGGATTTTAACTCCTGGCTGCATTTGAGGTGATTATTGATCAGAACTGAAAGGAAGGTTGCCTCCAGAAGCCCCCCAGGAAACCTGCTCCCAGAGAACATTATAATTTAGAGAAGAGAACACTATAGCTGTCCTTTGTTTGTTTTTTTTATTATTATGGTTTTTTATTTACAAGATATATGCAAGGGTAATTTTTCAGCATTGACAATTGTAAAACCTTTTGTTCCAATTTTTCCCCTCCTTCCCCTTTCCCCCTCCCCCAGATGGCAAGTTGACCAAAAATTAGAATAATCTTGATGGAGAATGCATGCAACAGGATCAAGACATTTTAACTATACTATTTACCCTTCAACAATGAACTAAAGACATACTTGAGGTAATTACATTAGTATAATAATTTGTTCTGTTTACCACTCTTGTTTCCAGTGGAGCTGGACTTCAACACTTTCATTCATTTATTCATTTTTCAGCATTCATTTTTGTAATATTTTGAGTTCCAAATTTTTTTCTCCCTTGACCCCTCCTCAAAACTGCAAGCAATCTGATATAGTTTATAGGTGTACAATCATTTTAAGTTATTAAATGAATCATGTTGTGAAAGAAAAATTAGAACAAAAGGGAAAAACCATGAGAAAGAAAAAGCAAACAACAAAAAAGATGAAAATCATAAGCTTTAATCTGCATTCAGTCTTCATAATTCTCTTTCCAGATGCAGATGGCATTTTCCATCCCAAGTCTTGGTATTGTCTTGGGATCAATGTATTGTTGAGAAAAGCCAAGTCTATCATTGTTGGATCATAATCTTCTTACTGTGTACAATGTTCTTTTGGTTTTGCTTACTTAACTTAGCTAAGTCTTTCCGGGCTTCCTTTTAGCTTTTTCTGTTCATCATTTCTTATAGAACAATAATATTCCATTACATTCATATACCTACCATAACTTATTCAGCCATTCCTCAATTGATGGATACCCACTCAATTTCCAATTCCTTGCCACTATAAAAAGAGCTGCTGCAAACATTTTGCACATGGATCCTTTCCCCTATTTTATGATCTCTCTGGGATATAAATCCAGAAGTGACACAGCTGGATCAAAGGGTACGCACAGTTTTATAGCCCTTTGGGCACAGTTTCAAATTGCTCTCCAGAATGGTCAGATCATTTCCCAACTCCACCAACAATTATGCTGATGATTTTCCCACATACTTGTACAGTCCTAACTTTCTCCTAACTTCCAAACTATGATTTCCAGCTCCCTATTTGATATCTTAAACTGGTGGTCCAGTACGCATCTTAAATCTAACATCCAAAACTGAACTAAATCTCTCCCTACCATCCCACACTGCTCCTTCCTTCCAATTTTTCTATTACTTTTAAGGGCACTACCAACCTTCCAGTCATCCAGGCTCACAACCCAAGTGACATTATCAATTTCTTACTTTCTCACCCCTCACATCAAGTCAGTCACTAAATCTTGACTCTATTGTCATAACACATCTCCTACATACCTCCTTATCTCCTCTGAAACTGCCGCCCTGTTGCAATTGCTTCTACCTCATCACCTTATGCATGGATTATTGCAATACCCTTGCTGGTTATTCTCCATGCTTCAAGTCTCTCCCAACAATTTATCATTCACTCAGATGTCCTCTCCATTCAGTAAATTCCAGAGGGCTTTTTATCACCTACAGGATCAAATATAAAATTCTATTTGTCTTTTAAAAACCCTTTGTAACCTTCCCTCTTCCATCACTTTTCAATCCTCTTATACTTTATCCTTACTTACTGTGTCACCCAGTGACATTGATTTTAGCTGTATTCCCTGAACTTCCTCTATCATCTCCTGACTCCAGGCATTTTCTCCAGCTTTCCTCTATCCCTGAAATGTTCTCTCTCCTTATCTCTGCCTCCTGGCTTCTTTAAAGTCCCAGCTAAAATACAGTCTTCTATTAGTAGCCTTTCCTTACCATGCCTTTCCCTTGAAGTGAGCAGTACCAAGAGAATATTGTACACAGTAACAACAAAACTATTATGATCAACAATGCCAGCTTGGCCCTTCTTAACAATACATTGATCAAAGAAGACTTGGGATGGAAAATGTCATCTGCATACAAAGAGAGAACTATGAAGACTGAATGCATATCAGAGTTGATTATCTCCAATTTATCCATATATTACTAGTTAGAACATAATTGCTTACATGTTGCCTTCTTGAAAGAAGGGACTATTTTTTGTCTTAGTATGATCTTTGACATAGTGAAGTGCTTAATAAACGCTTACTAACTGAATTGCTTTGTGTGAAGCACTGTAAGTTCTGGAGATCTAAAAATATATGGAGGTGGAATACACACGAATAATTAGTACCAAAAATAAGATAAATATAAAAGTTTTAATAAAAGTGTCATAAGATATATCAAGGAGGAAAGATTATTTTTATCTGAGGCTGCGATCAAGCAAGTATTCACTGAGAAAGTGGTATCTGAGTAGCCTCTTCTCTGTGGCTCCTAGAAGCTTTACTCCGGTAAAATCATTTCAGTGGATTTAGGGTAACCAACAGGTCTCAAATCTGTTGGTGAATTAGGGGGATGTTTACCCCAAGCATGTGAAGACTTCCTCCTGTTGAAGCAGCAGATGAGAAGAATTTGTTCCAATGTCATGAAGCAAGTGTTGTGGAGCGCCTAAAGCTTGGTCAGATATTGACCACCAAAGTTTTGGCCACTGCCATTGCATCCTGAGCCATCATCTGGACTTTTGTCCTACCACTGGACTTCAGTGATTCTATAAGAAAGGGTAAGGCCTATGACTTTGTGATTATCCCTCACTTAAATTCAATTCACACACAAGTGAAGACAATACTTCAAGAGGTCATTAGTCTGCTTCAGAAATGAAGGACAAAAAATAAGATGAAGAAAAGGATGGTTTTTGACAGAAAGAACTTATATGCACATCCATGCACATATCATATGTATTTACAATATATATGAATATGTATATATATGTATATATGTGCACATAGATACTCAGATACATTTAGTATTGCAGCCACACTAGACTATTTCCAACTTTATTCTTAAATCTCATTATTGTGTTTTCTCATCTTCATGCCTTTCCTCAATATTGTGCCACCCTCCCCCCCCCAAGTATGAAATGGATGCCTTAGAACTTCTTTATTTTGTTGAAACCCTGTCTCAAAGATGATAACTCTAGCATGCAGCCTTTTCTGAATCTTTTTCTTCTCCCTCTGCCAACTGAAAATTTTCTCCTTACAACTCTCCTACCTTTTCAGGTTTCTCACACTTAATTTTCCTCTGCATATTCTGTGATCCAGTTATAATGGCTTCTTTGTAGTTCTTTGAACATGACACTGCATCTCTACTCCATGTTTTTTCATTGCCTGGCCCCTCATGACTGAAAAGAACTTCAAACTCTATCTTTTGATTTTCTTTTTTTTTTTTTTTTTTGTAATTTTTTTTTTATTTAATAGCCTTTTATTTACAGGATATATACATGGGTAACTTTACAGCATTAACAATTGCCAAACCTCTTGTTCAATTTTTCACCTCTTACCCCCCCACCCCTCCCTAGATGGCAGGATGACCAGTAGATGTTAAATATATTAAAATATAAATTAGATACACAATAAGTATACCTGACCAAAACGTTATTTTGCTGTACAAAAAGAATCAGACTCTGAAATATTGTACAATTAGCTTGTGAAGGAAATCAAAAATGCAGGTGTGCATAAATATAGGGATTGGGAATTCAATGTAATGGTTTTTAGTCATCTCCCAGAGTTCTTTCTCTGGGCATAGCTGGTTCAGTTCATTACTGCTCCATTAGAAATGATTTGGTTGATCTCGTTGCTGAGGATGGCCTGGTCCATCAGAACTGGTCATCATATAGTATTGTTGTTGAAGTATATAATGATCTCCTGGTCCTGCTCATTTCACTCAGCATCAGTTCGTGTAAGTCTCTCCAGGCCTTTCTGAAATTATCCTGTTGGTCATTTCTTACAGAACAGTAATATTCCATAATATTCACATACCACAATTTATTCAGCCATTCTCCAACTGATGGACATCCATTCAGTTTCAGTTTTTAGCCACTCTGAAAAGGGCTGCCACAAACATTCGTGCACATACAGGTCCCTTTCCCTTCTTTATAATCTCTTTGGGATATAATCCCAGTAGTAACACTGCTGGATCAAAGGGTATGCACAGTTTGATAACTTTTGAGCATAGTTCAAACTACTCTCCAAAATGGTCGGATTCGTTCACAACTCCACCACAATGCATCAATGTCCCAGTTTTCCCGCATCCCTCCAACAATCATCATTATTTTTCCTGTCATCTTAGCCAATCTGACAGGTGTGTAGTGAGTATCTTAGAGTTGTCTTAATTTGCATTTCTCTGATTAATAATGACTTGGAGCATCTTTTCATATGACTAGAAATAGTTTCAATTTCTTCATCTGAGAATTGTCTGTTCATATCCTTTGACCATTTTCAATTGGAGAATGAGCTTGATTTTTTATAAATTAGAGTTAATTCTCTATATATTTTGGAAATGAGGCCTTTATCAGAACCTTTGACTGTAAAATATTTTCCCAGTTTATTGCTTCCCTTCTAATCTTGTCTGCATTAGTTTTGTTTGTACAAAAACTTTTCAGTTTGGTATAATCGAAATTTTCTATTTTGTGATCAGTAATGGTCTATAGTTCTGCTTTGGTCATAAAGACCTTCCCCTTCCACAGGTCTGAGAGGTAAACTATCCTATGTTCCTCTAATTTATTAATAATTTCATTCTTTATGCCTAGGTCATGAACCTATTTTGACCTTATCTTGGTGTACGGCGTTAAGTATGGATCAATGCCTAGTTTCTGCCATATTAGTTTCCAATTTTCCCAGCAATTTTTATCAAACAGTAAGTTCTTATCCCAAAAGCTGGGATCTTTGGGTTTGTCAAAGACTAGGTTGCTATATTTGTTGACTGTTTTGTCCCTTGAACCTAATCTATTCCACTGATCAACTATTCTATTCCTTAGCCAATACCAAATAGTTTTGGTAACTGCTGCTCTATAATATAATTTTAGATCTGGTACAGCTAAGCCACCATCATTTGATTTTTTTTTCATTAATTCCCTTGAAATTCTTGACCTTTTGTTTTTCCATATGAACTTTGTTGTTATTTTTTCTAGGTCATTAAAATTATCTTTTGATTTTCTTAAAGACAACTCAAATCCCACCTTTGGTAAAAGGTCTTTGTCTACTCTGTTTTGCCATTCCTTAATGTTCTTCCTATTTCCCACTTCTTGCCTTCCCTTTGGGTTATCTCCCATTTAAACAGAATCGATCTTGTTTGCATGTCATTTCCTCCATTAGACTGGGTATTTCTTCAGGTCAGGAACTATATTTTTGTCTTTCTTTGCACACCTAGCGCTTAGCTTGGCACATAGCTTAATAAATATTTGTTGATGGACTGTCCAAACTTATCAGCACTTTGTCAGGAACCATCTTTTTCACTCAACTCCCTTGGATTTGTGATCTTATCCTTCCTCTTTAGATAGTGATGTCCTTGAGAGCTGTATCCGATGTGCCTAAGTAAAAGAATTTTTAAATGTTTATTTAACTATATTAAAAAGCACAGAGAAATACAGAGGAAGAAGAGGTCAAGTAAGAAAGGCTTGATAGAGGAAATCTTTGAGCTGGGCTTATTTGCCTTTTTGTAAAAATTGAAGGAGCTGGTTTAATTAAATTTTTATTGTTGCTTAAAACAAATAACACTCTGAGACAACTGGATGGTGCAGTGGATAGAGCATTAGCTCTGGAGTCAGAAAGACCTGAGTTTAAATCTGGCCTCATACACTTACCACTTATATGTGACTCTGGGCAAGCCACTTAATTAACCCCAATTGCCTTACAAAAACAACAACAAAAAACACCATCCCGGACATTTAGGTTCAAATTATTCTCTAAGTAAAATTAAATTTGATTATGCTAATTCATTCTAATTTTGGGAAGTCAAGTTGAATGCTTTAAAAAATCTGAACTGTATTATTTCTAAAAGATTTCATTACTTACAAGTAATTCAAACCAGGCTTCTATTAGAGGTCCTTAGGGAACTTACACTAATAAATAAATAAATATATATATATATATATATATATATATATATATATACACACATATTACACATACTCAGACATATATATGTATACATGTATATATATGTATAACTTCAAGTATAGGACTCTCACACACCTTATAAATCCTGTTTGTGCCATTTTCATTATGAAGAAAGTCCAGTAGAAGGTAAGCTAACCTAGTTCTTGGTCTAGTGGACATATATTCTCAATGAACTGAGTGGGAATCAGTGGGCTTTAAAAGATACTCTAACTCTATGAATATTTGTTGGAATCATTCTGAAAAGTCACCAGGAAGTGGACAAAAGTCCCCCAACGAACCTCTAAATAAATTTCTAAGGCTTTAAGTAAGCTCTAACCATCAACTCTCTACAACTTCAACTTCTGATCTGATTTAAATTTTTTTTTTCGGGCACTCAGATTTCTGTGAATACGTCAGTGAATCAACAAGCACTTCTTAAGTGTTGACTATATGGCACTGTGCTAAGACTGGGGATTTAAAAAAAAAAAAGGCATAAATGGTGCTTACTCTCAAGGAGCTGACGCTTTAATGGGGAGAGACAACATGCAAACAACTATACATGCACAAGATAAAAAGGGTGTAAATGAGGGCTAATTTCAGAGGAAAGGCGGAGGGAGTAGAGGGGAAATCCTAGAAAAGGCATCTTGAAGAAGGTGCGATTTGAATTGAGTTTGAGAAGTTTGAGTTGTTGGAATACACAGGAGCCACCTGACAGTGGCTGCTGGAGATCCAACCCAGAATGGATCTCCTCTTGTGAGAGGATGATACAAGGAGACTGGGAGACCATTGCTGTTCTCTGACCTGAGAGACTGTTGCGTTGTCTGATCTCTCTCCTCTTCCCTCTGCCTCCAATTTATTTCATTCCCAGTCTGCAACACCTGTGTCAGCAAAGGCTGCTCTGCAACTCCTTCAGATGCTATGATCCACAGCTGTGGAGGCTCTCGGAGAATTGACCTGTCCCTTAACATTGAATGGAGGAGAGAGAACCTTCTAGGAAGGGAGGACAGCTACTGAAAATGTACAGTCAGGAGAAGAAGGGTCATGGGTGAGGGACAACACGGAGTCCAAGAACTCAGGATATAGAAATAAATACAAGAGCACTGGAAAGGTAAGCAGGAGCTGGGTTGTGAAGAGGCTAAAAAGCCAAACTGTGGATTTTGTATTTGCTCCTGGAGGTATTAAGTTGCTTATTGAGTAGGGGTCAGACCAGTCCTTTAGGAAAAACCACTTTGGTACCTAAGAGAAGCCTGGACTGAAGAGGGGAAAGCTTTGAGAAAGGAAGACCAACTAGAAGGATACGCGAATTGTCAAAGCATGAGATCATGAGGCCTGCATCAGGGTAGCAACTATATGAGTAGGAAAAGGACTTAAACAAGAGATGTTGTGAAAATATTATAATGGTTATTGGATATGTGAAATGAATGGTGAGGAACTGAGGATGACCCAAGCCAGGGTGCCCAGGAGGTTGTACTTGCAACAATAATAGGGGAAGTTTGAAAGAGAGGAAGATTTGAAAATTTTCTAATAGAAGTGTATTACTTCGAGCAGAACCATTAGAACATTGTACACAGTAACAGCAGCATTGTGTGATGACCCACTTTGATGGATTTAGCTCTTTTCAGCAATACAATGATCCAAGACAATTCTAATAAGACTTGGGATGGGAAATGCTGTCTTGCATCTAAGAGCAAGAACTATGACATCTGAATGCAAATCGAAGTATACTATTTCCATATTATTTTTTTGATTATGTTTTTTCCCTTTTGTTCTGATTCTTCTTTTACAGCATGGCTAATGCAGAAATATGTTTTATATGATTGTACATATGTATAATCTATATCAGATTGTTTACTATCCTAGAGATGGGGGAGAAAGGGAAGGAGAAAACATTTGGAAGTCAAAATCTCATAAAAGTGAATGTTGAAAATTATCTTTACATGTGATTGGAAAAAATAAATTATTATTAGTGGGGGGAAAAAAGAAGCATATCACTTCACTCTCAGTTTTTTTTTTTTTTTTTTTTTTTTTTTTTTTTTTGGGAGAACTGGCTGTGAACAAAGAGGTAGCAAATAAACCTTAATAAGGATGATTTTCTTTCTTTATGGATGTCAATGTAGAAATTCAGGATATACAGTAAACGCCTCTTCTGAGAATATGAAAGCTCCAGGAAATTACTTTATTTAAAGCAGCTGTGGTAAGGTTACAAAGTACACTTGTAGAGGAATCCAGAGCAGCCGGGAGGCAGAGTAGACTGATATAAAGATGGAAAAGGTGTGTCTAGGGGTGAGGTGGGGAAGCATAGCCCTAGGTACACAAATTTCCTGGAGAATGTCTGCTTTCCTACTAATAATGTGGGAACTATAGAAGATAAAAAGGTGAGGGGATGAGGGGAGAATGGGATGATTCTTTGTTACTTTGCTTCAATTAAATGTCTTTTGCTCTGATTTCACAGATCATCTAGTTCAGTGTAGCAAAGAGTTACCAGGTGGTGGTTCAGAGCTGTGGATTTAAATATCTCCAAAAGATACATTAGACTTGGGAGATAATCAGGAGCCTGAATCATGTGGAAATCTTTGGGGGAGACTTATTATAAACATGTACTTTTCTATGGGTTACATTTGTTTGGGAAATGAAAAAAACAAAACAAAACATGTTCCCCTAAAAGAAAATTTGAGCAATGTATAGATTCACCTCTCTGTTGAATTTCAATGATTTTATCTTATTGGTCTTGCAATGATTGATGCCACATGTACACTAGGAACTAGTGTAGGAACTAGTAAGGATAACGATGGGGGAAATAGTGCACTCAGCAGGTAATACCACATTGCTATTTACCACTACTATCTAGGTTTTATCAGAAAACATTTAAGATGGTGAGAATTATTTCTCCTTGCCCCTCCTCCCCCATTTATTTTTTCTTTCTTTAGGCTATTATTTTAATACAAGCAGTTGTATGTTTAAAAACCTTAAAATGTTCAACAAGAATTGGAAACATAGTAAATATCTTTTCTGACCCCCAATCTAGATTAATGGTTTAATTTATCTAGGAAACTATCAAGTGAGAAATCTCCATCAAGGAAGATAAAGCATTGTCCTGCTGTTTATGTCTTACAAAGTTAACTGGGGCACTTGAAAGTTAATTGAATTGTGGAGGATGACAAAATCAGTAGTGATAGAAGGTAGACCTGAACCCAAGCCTTTAATGGTTGGTTCTCCTTCCATTATATCACACTATCTCTCAATAATAATTCTAATTCTTCACATTGTGCTTTAAAGATAAATAAACATTACATCTCTGGGTGATATTAGGGAGTAATCATTATATTAAATATGCTGTAGTTGTAGTGACACATTAATTAGACTGAGGTGTTTGAGACTTTGCCCCAGCACACTGAAGGCAGTGTCTAGTAAAAAGGACTAAAAAGAGATGGGTGTACCTTAACAGGTACACAACATGTATGTGTCTGTATATAGATGTACACACACACACTCACACACATATACATAATATATGTGTAAATGTAAGGGTAGGATTAATAATTAAGTCAACTCAACTTGTGATAACTAATAAGATATTCCAATAAGAGATTTTAGACTAAATGAAAAAAAGCCCTTTGGACTATAGTGATATTGTAAAAGGAGAGTGTTTGGATAGGCTGAAGAAATGTGGACTTGCAAGGTGTTGTCTCTAAATTATCCAGCTGGAGAACTGGACTGATTCTAAAGATAAGAGAAAACCTGACTTTCTAGTATTTCCATAAGGAGGAACTGTCTAGGGAGAAAGGAAAGGCCTTAACTTTGGCTTGACCAAGTCTCCTCTCCCATCTCCCTTTGCCTGGAGGAGTTACTTATAAGCTGCCAGAAAATATTAGGCTTTCATCATCCTCTTGCTATTATCCTCATAGTATTTCCAGATAAGCTGATGACAATGCATGAATCTGAATCCATGGTTCCACAGGGACCTAGCAAAGAAACTACAGCTACCTAATGGGAGCTTTGTGAGTACCCCATGAATAAGAGAAAAGGACTTTTGCAGCCAGTTGTGAACCATCCCTTTTGCAACATGTCCTCACCAAAGCCTGACCATTTCCCCCTGGATTCTCTATGTATTTCTGAAAGTGTATATTTGTTTAGGGGAACATTTTGTAGGGGAACTATATTATATTGTTTTAGCAAATACCTTCTTTTAAAAACTATTTGAAACTGGTTGACAAATATACATTTGGAAGTTATCCACATTGAATGGATGAGAACTGATAAGACCACCAAGTGAGAGAGAAAAGGATTCAAAATAAAGCTAAAGTTAAAGTATTACATGAATGAGGATTTATCAAGGAAGACCATTATTGCTAATAAGATAAGTAGGAAGAAAATCAAGGAGAAGGCAGTTATCAAGAGAAGAGAGGCTCTTCAGGAGGAAATGACTGTTACATGCTATAGAGATCAAGAAGGATGAACATTAAGAAAAGACCATTTAATTTAATGATTTAGGTCAGCAACCTGATTGGTATTCATCAATTCATTCAAATTCTGAAAAACAGCATGGGGAGCAGAAAGCTAACCTTGTAGGTAAGCACCAGACTTGTTCAAGCCCAGGAACTTGTTATGTATTGGCTGTGTGCTCCTGGGCAAAACTCATATTCTAATGACTTAAATTCTTAACGCCTCAGGAAATTTTCTAAGACTGTTAAGTTGCAGAGGAGTTACTGGTATGCATTGTTAGATGGGGATTTTCCTTCTTGGCAGTTTATCACATCAGTGAAATCATGAGTCTTTCTAGGTAGTTACTCACTAGAAATGGAGGGATTAATGGTAAAGTTAACCTACTGTGGATCTCCCAAATTCCTTTCCTTTCCTTCAGCAGCAACTTTTTACACGGACATATGTTTAAGCAAGACTTTTTTGTGTATTGTTTTGAAATATTTGCAGGAGGTACTTTTTAAGTAACTGAAAGTGAATCTTTACATTTTCTACTTCCCTTAAAGATTCAGGCAAAATTGGTTTATAGTAGGGGAAAAGGCACATGAAAGCTGCTTTCATGGTAAAATCACAGGATCTCAGAGTTAGAAGGCCCTTTAGTCTAATCTATATTTGCAAACAAATTCTAAATCATTTCCCACAATTGACCAATCTCTTCCTTAACACTGTCTATGAAAAGCTCTTTCCTTTCCTTCCAATGCTTCCCTTCCATAGCTTTTAAAAATGCTTCTCTGTAACTTTCAGTGTTTACTCTTAGTTTTACCCAGTCCAAATAAAATAAATACTCTTTTTCACACAACGAAGACAGTTAACATTTTCTTTTCCAAGTCTCCTCAGGACTGAACATTCCATCCACTGGTTCATGTGTGACAAAGTCTCTAGTCTTCTCACTTTATGAGAATCAACCAACCTTCAATTTGTCTGGGTTTTATCTAAAATGTAACATTCTGAATTGAACACATTTCTCCAGATGGGGTTGGACCACGATAGGACACAGTGGGATTATAACCTCCCTCCCTTTCTGGAGATGATGCTTCTAAACACCCTAGGCTTCTTTAGCTGTCTAACTATTTTGAGCTTGTAGTCTACTAAAAACTCTAGGTCTTGTTCATGAAAACTATCGTCCATCCTATTCTTTTGATGTGATTCTTTTATTTTTAATTTTTGAGGAGGAGGTATGGTATAGTAGAATTAATGCTACATTTGGAAGCAGAGGACCTGAGTTCAAATCCTAGCTCTGATACCTTGGTTAATCTTGCTAACAAATGAGCTTCCTATAACATGAGGGAATTGAGACAGGTGACCCTTAAGTCCCTTCCATTTCTAAATCTATGGCCTGAATGTAGAACTTATATTTCTCATTATGAGATGCAGTCTAACAATCTGTTATATTTTGACTCTAATCCAATATGTGAGCTAATATTTCTTGGCTTTGTGCTATCTGCAGATTTGAGAAGTATAAAATATCATCCAAAGCACTGATAAAAATATGGAACATAAGAGAGATAAGACTAGATTCTTGGATCATTTTATTAGACCTCTCCCTCCAAGTTCAAAGATCACTTCAAGTGACCTAGGTGAGAATGGGAGTGTCCTATGCCATAAACTTTCAACAAAAGATAGATTACAGGTAGATATAACTATAGTGGCATTTAAGAATAGCGATATGAATTGAGAACTGAGACAAACTCTTTCCTCTCTGGATTGAGGAAAGCAGTTAGCTGTTTTAATTTAATCTTCTACTTTCATTTTCAAGAATCATTATCTGATGATAGTTTTCCTAGCACTATTTCAAAATAGAAAACAAAAAAGAAACCAAACTAGAAATATGTGTTAAGAGATGATTTTCTGGGCAAAGAATTCATTCTTATTTTATTCTCAGGATGGGAAAATAACTTTTTTTAGTTCTTTTTTTTTTATGTGTGTGTACTTAGAGATAAACAAAATAGATGAGGAAAAATGATTTTGAGCCTTTGCATACTTTATATAAAAGAAAAATTGTACTGAAATCAAAAACAAAAAAGAAAATATCTATTTGAAAACAAGTCACATTTATAGAATATCAATCAGATTGAAATAAATTATTTAACAAATAATACAAAGAAAAATAATTGCCACATTGAATTATAGTTCTTTGAAGAAAATGACACCTTTTATTAATCCTAAATAAATTTCTTCAGAGGTCCATGCTATTCACCTCAAGGAATTTGTAGTGTTTCAGGGTGAGTTTGCATCTTTTTCTTCTAATTCATCATCTACAACCTGAAACACAAAATAAAATGAATTAAATATTTCAAATAGTAAGTTTCAAATTGCCATTATACTGTTCTGAATATTATATGTTCATCAGAAGAAACTACTTTCTTGAATAATGTCTTCCAAATAATCTTTTCTGAGAATATAATCTCTAGCAATGTATAAGTACAAGAAAACTCCATTAAAATATTTAAGATGCCTTGATATATATATGACTGTAGATTCAAATTTACATGTTTATACTGTCATTAATAGGAAGAAGGAAAATCAAATATTTATATATAAGAAGCAAACCAGTCAACCTCCCTGGCCAAGAATAGGTTTCTCTGATATCAGTCACATAGGTGTAAGAAATGATTCCACTAGTCAGAAAAATGTTATTGGCTTTTATTCCAACTGATCCAGTTAAGCCTCTTCATTTCTCAGAGTTTTAGCACTCTCCTCTGTATAGTAGGGATAAACCTGAAAGTGCTGCAGGTACGATGTATTTTTAAAAAATATTCTAAAATTTACATGATTGTAAACCAAAACACTGTTGAAATTTCTTGCTGTGGTGGCTGTACTGGATAATTTTTAAAATTACTTTTCTTTGTCATAAGAGAAGGTTAATCTGGGGGATGGAGGAAATTGTAAAAATAATGTAAAGATATAAGGTATTACGGTATTACTAAGATATATTTCATTGCTCCCTCCTAATGAGGGAATAAGACTAGGCCTGTGTGAGGGTCCAAGCAATTCTAAGGGAAGGAAACTCATTCTAACCAAATCAGGGTTAAGATCTTATTTGCAATTTATAGTCTTAGAGTATTCTCTAAAGGGCTGCCAGGAAGAAGTTCTGGGTCCTCTGCTGTCTTTGTCTGGGCTGCTGCTCACATCTCCAGCTACTTCTCTCTGGGCTAAGCATGACAGCTGCACTGTGCTCCTTCCAAAACTACTGTTTTGGGAGTTAGGAGACTAAACGCTGCAGCCCCATCATAGTGCAGGAACTGTCCCATGACTTGCCCACCAGCCTTCAGAACTTCAGCATTGTTGTGGACTCCACCCTGACAGACTTGCACTCCTGCCTTTGCTGGGGAGGAGCTGCCCATAGCTGATGGAGGGAGATGGGTGGTATACTTGGCCAACATCACATCTCCACTTCAGTCAAGACAATAACCAAGTGTAATGAGTACCCAGCGAGTGACAAGTGCTGAAGTACTTATTTTCTCATCAAAATGCTTCAAATGCCAAATTTGATGAGTTTTGAAAGAGATGAGTACTGAGGTATCAATATACTTTGCTTCCAACAACCTCAAGACCTGGGTAGCATATTACTGACTCTATCTCACAGTTAAGTAAACTGTAGCCCAGAAAGGTGATTTGTATTAAATTAGCAAGTAGAACTAAGACCTAAGACCAAATTTTTCTTTTCCAAATTCAGGACTCCTTCTTTCCATTATATCACACCAGAGGGAAAGATCTTATAGAGTTTTGGTCATGTTGCACAAGTTGATGAATAATTCAGTAAATTATTTTCTTTGGAAAGGAAAAGAGGTCACATAAACAAAGAACTTCCTCCTTCTCACTAAGACTAGTGCAATTAAAGTGCCACTTCAAGTTCCTAACTTGAATATCATAAAACAACCACACCTAGGTTAGTGAATACAAACATTTCTTTATAAATTCATTAAGTGTCTCTTTATACTCAACATAAAATAATGATCAGGAGACTAAAGCAAAAACTAAACAATTTTGACATTATATCACACAAAGACATGTTTTGTGATGAAAAAGTAGAGGCACTTGGATTACTGAATCTAAAAACACTGTTCATTTCCAATGATATTTGTAACTGGAAAAATTAATACATTTGTAACTTGTCAACAAATTACTTTACTGCTTCCACCTACCCCGAAAACCTCCCATTTGGACACGCTCAAGAATTTCGGACCATGTACATTGCTCCAGGCTGGGATTCCTCAGGCTACTCTTAAAACCTCATAAATCCATCTATTCCAACAAAACAATTTATCAAAGACCTCAAGTAACTGGCTATTTTTCCCCAATAATTGCTGAAGAAGTAACTCAATTTTCCTCTCTAATCTAATCTAGAATTTTATGACCTACATATGACCTATAAAATAGGATTTAGGAATGATGTTCCCTCTCTCAACTTTAAAAAGAACAGGTTGTATTCTGAACAGTGTGATATAAAATACTGAACTAAAAATAAATAAGACCACAGAACTGAAAAGATAAAAGTTATTCTAACGAACCACAATCTGGTGATTCTTTTCTAAATCTCATATTCCAATACAATAGGGGTTTGCAAATAATATAAAATTTAACTGATAAGCCTTTTTCTTTTCATAGATAACACTTCTCACTCCTTACACAGCCACTACCTGAGTAGAAGACTGTAACAGCCTCCTAATTGGTTTCTCTACCTTAAATTTCTGCCAGTTCCAATCTATATTCCACACAGTTGCCAAAGACATTTTCTTTAAGCATAGTCTGTTTCCGTCACTCCACTATTGCATATACGTTTATGGCTCCCTATTATCTTGAGGAAAAAAATAAACTCCTCTGTTTGTTATTTAAAGCTCCTAAAAAATTTTGCCCCAACCCACATACTTTTCCACCTTCATTTTACCCCTTTGCCACAATTTAGGGACCAGCCATAATGGAAAAAAAACTTGTTCCTCATAAATGACATTTAAAACTCCTATCTCAAAGAGTCTTTTCATTTGATGTCTTCCATGCCTGGAACATCCTTCCTCCTTCCCTATGACTTTTGGAATACCTTATTTCCTACAAGGTTTAGCTGAAATATTGCCTTCTACATAAAGCTTTCTTGATACCCCCCCTCCCACTTCTACTACTCTTTCTCTAAATTTACTTGTATTTATTTTGTACATATTCTATACATATGCATACATACACATACATATACATACCATATGTACATTCATATTGTCTCCCCAGGTAACATGTAAATCCTCTGGGGATAGGGATTTCATTTCAGAATGGATTAAACTAGATGATTTCTAAAGTCTTTTACAATTTTGAGATTCTATGAGTGACCTTTGGTCTGTCATATTAATGACATCTAAGTCACAACTTTTATGTGTTTATGCATAATGCCTGCTATAAGGCACATTCTCAAGAAATGCTAGTTGATGAACTGATAACATATTCAAGTGGCAAAATAGTACTGATCTACCTGCTCTACACCTTCTACTTCTGGAATATAGAACTGTAGCATATTTTGGATTCCATTTTTCAGAGTGATGATGGAGCTGGGGCAGCTGGTACAGGAACCCTGCAGTTTCAGCTGTACAATGCCATCTTCAAAGCCTTTGTAGATCACATCACCTCCATCTTCCTGCACAGTTGGCCTTTGGTCAGGGAATATTTAAAAGAAACAGATTCAGAGAGAAAATGAAAAGATTCAGTAAGATTTAGGTATACACTAGCTTTATTCCAGTAAAATAAAGCTAAAGCTACGCTTCAGATAGAGAACAAGTAACCAAATTTTTTTCCAAATAAATGATAACATTTGTTTTTTAGCTAAAAGTTATTTTATACCTCCAATTTTACTTAATTGACCAAATTTTCCTTTTCAACTAAAAAATGTTTCTAAAATACTTTGGGCTTCATCATCTCATGAAATTGTACCACTATAAGCTCCAGAAAAGTGAATTTCAATTCCCTGAACTATGGCTTCCTATATTATCTCATTTACTCTCTCATTCATACTAACTCTAATCTTCATCTTTATTGTGACCTTCTAGTCCTGTAACTTCTACTTCTTTATTCTCCTAAGGCTTTCTTCTCTAATCTGGTTTTACTTGTTTCTACACTTAGTCAAATGGAACGAGATTAATTTTAACTTGCTTCAGAAAGCAAAAACAGGAACAGGGGGTAGAAATTACAGAGAAGCAGATTTCAGTCCTAAATGTTTTTATCTCCTCTTACAAATGACATAATGCTGTAGATATAATTAGATTTTTCCAAAGTGGAATGGACTACAATAGTGAGTTCTTCATCATAACTATCTTTAAAAAGTGGCTAGATGACCATTTGCTTAGGGGTAAGGGGCTGTGCTTGATTGCAAATTCCTCTTTCCAAATGGATTAAACTAGATGATCTCTAAAGTCTTTTACAACTGAGATTCTATGGTTGACCCATAGTCTGTCATATTAATGACTTCTAAATTTGAAATCCTTCATCTTTAGACTTTTCGTTGGTGTTGATCTGCTAATCCTCAACCTTGGCTAACCCATCCCCATTCCATTTCTTTGTTCCTACTTGAGCTGCTGAGAAAGTAAAAATATTGAGTTGACTTTACTCATTATAAAATATGAAGTGTAACATCATCTGGGCCCTTATTGCTAGTCATTCTATTTAATTTTTATTGGCTCCCTGTCTTATTACCTGAAGTAACTATTCTGAACCTTTAACTCTCTTAAAAATATAACCACAACCCTAACTCTCTTACTTACAAATTAACAATATTACAAATAATAACTGACAAAAGCATAGAGCGTTAGGACCACAGATCATTAAATTGGAAAAGACATTAGAGGTTATCTCTAGTCCAACTTTTTCTTTACACAGAAGAAGAAAAAGAAACTGATAGAGAATGAATGATTCTTGGGGTAATGTAATAAATCAGTATCTCAAGTTGGATTTGAACCTAGGACTCTGTTATATCCAGCGCTCTACCTTCTGTGAGGCTGCCTCATAATTAATCTTCAATGAGAAGTTTGAGGACATCTGACTGTGAGCTCTAATTTCTCTATTTTATCCCTAAGCATCATCACTCATTTTCTCCTTTCTTAGAGGTCTCATTAGTCACTCTTTGCTAAGGCTAATTCTTCTCTGAGTGTTTTTGATCCCATTGCTCTGGTGTCTTATTCTATCAGTCGTTTTCTATATCTTCAACCTGATTCTTTGTGTTGACTCCTTCCGTTCTAGCTACAAAGTTACACCTACTCAATTAAAAAAAAATTCTTAACTTGCTTTTTCTATACTATCCCCTATTTCTCTTCTGTTCATAGTCAAATTTCTGGGGAGAAAAAAAATTATACATACTACCCACTCACTGTCTAACTCCCAACTATTTGGGTTTTTCTCCCATCACTGCTGAACCTAAAATTCTTCAAAATGCATCAATGGTCTTCTAAATTATTAAATCCAATGAACCTTATTCTTCCTCACTGACTTCTCTGCAGCAAACTGATATCTGAATTACCCATTTCTTCTGGGCACTCTTTCCTCTCTTGGTTCAGATACATAACATTTTTTCCCAGTTCTCTACACCAACCTTATTAACTGCTGCTATCTTTTTTGCAATTGTCTTATGTTTGTACCAAACCTGTTAAAGTGCAGGAGTTGGAAATTCCATAAGATAGTGTCAGTGGACATCATCTTTTATCTTTCTACACTATATTCTTTGGCAATTTAATTTATTCCCATTGCATCAACTATTCTTTCTAAGCAGATGACTTCCAAGTCTGTATTTCTGTTCTCCAGCTTTCTTCTTAGCTCTGGATCTACATCTTCAAAAGCCTTCCAACTACTTCCATCTGAACTTTTAGCTGGCAAGCTCAACAAGTCTCAAACCAAGCTCATTATCTTTCCTCAAAAACCTGTTTTTTTGGGGGGGATTCCCTATATAAGGGGTATGACCTTAGTATGACCTCCTCATTTCCCTTCTACTTTAAAGAAAAATGAGTAGAATATAGCACCCAAATTGGGATAACTGAGAACTCATTATAGAACCTCAGCATTTTAACAATTGTTTAAGTATCTATTGAGTGCTACATAGTGAGAGTGATAAAAAAGGATAAAAATGGCTCAGGCCTTTAAGAAGATCATCATTTAACACGGAATAAATCACATGCACAATGACCATAAGACAAAATAAAGTAATTATTACTATAACAGAGGTTTAAAAAATGCTATGAGAATTTTTGTTGAAGAGATGAATTTCATATTGATGAATTCATATTGAAGGCTTCATGGAGAAAGATAATATTTAAGCATAGCTTTGAGAGATAGAAGAATTTTAATAGTTAGGGACAGACTATAGAGAGTTTTGTCTGCCTGAAAAAGGGGCTAAGAATGAAAGAAATATGCAACAATGGGCTTAGAAAAAAGCAAATACTCTAGTTTGGATTTGAAGCACAGACTATGTGAGGGGGGAGTGGTGGAAGATAAAAGCTGGAAAGGGAGGTGGAAGGTCTTAAATGCAAGGTTTTATAGAATTTAACAATAGGCAGTGAAGAACCATGTTAACTTTTGGAACAGTAGAATGACATGATTGCAGTTGGGCATTAGAAGAGACTAGAGAGGGGAAGACTAGACAGGAAAACATTTGTGTTGCTGTAGAAAAAGCAATAAATTCAGAATTAGAAGCCTAGAGAGTTGAATAATGATTGCCATTTAGTATTGTGCCCTTAGGCAAAGTACTTACTTTACTTGTTGGTAAAACACTAACATGAAGCAACCAGGTGGTTCAGGGAATAGAGTGCTCAGGCCTGTAGTCAGGAAGTCTCACCTTCCTTTCAAATCTGCCTCAGATGTGTGACTCTGGGAAAGTCATTTAACCCTGTTTGCCAGTTTCCTAACTATATAATAAGCTGAGAAGGAAATGGAAAACCATTCCAGTGTCTTTGCCAAGAAAACCCCAAATAGTGTTACAAAGAAATGGAAAGAACTGAACAACAAAATTCCTATTGACAATCTGCTACTCAAGACAAATCTAGCTAAGTATCAATCAGTAGACTGAACATAAAGTGAGGAATTTCTGATCTGTAATTCATAAAATTAAGAAAAATTCAGACCTAATTTTGGGCATACCCACTTTCTACTTCAGCAGTGATGGCTGCAGAGTTAGGAAACTGTGGATAATGAGCATAACAATTTTGAGGTTAATTGTACATATTCATTCAACTGTCAGTTCTCCAAATGTGAGATCTTTGTCCAATGAACAATGAGTTGATAAAAGATTAGCTCACAGATTCTCTAATCAGAGGCAAATGAAGGAATCGGTTTTATCATGAATCCAAAAGCAACAAAAACATCATTTTGTGGAATACTTGGTCATGTACTGTAGTAGTTTTCTTAATTTCCTCATGAGGACAGCAAAAAACAAACAAAAATCACCATAAAGATAACAGTACTCACTACTGGATCTGTCTCCCAAAGAGATAATAAAAGAGGGAAAAGGACCCACATATGTAAAAATGTAGCAGCTGTTTTTGTGGTGACAAGAAATTGAAAACTGAATGGATGCCCATCAGTTGGAGAGTGGCTGAAAAAGTTATGGTACATAAATGTAATGGAATACTATTATTCTATAAGTAATATAAACAGAATTTTCAGAAAAGCCTGGAAAGATTTACATGAAGTAAGTCATGTTTATGAATTTATGCTGACTTTAGTGGACAAAATAAGGAAAATACTGTACAAAGTAACAGCAAGATTATAAGATGATCAACTATGATAGATTAAGCTTTTCAATGATAGAGTGATTCAAGACAATTCCAACAGATTTTGGATGAAAAATGTCATCTGCATCCAAAGAAAGAACGATAGAGACTGATGCAGATTGAAGCATACTTTTCACTGTTTTAAATTTGTTTTTTCTTTTGTTTTAAATTTGTTTTTTCTTTTTCATGGTTTTCCCTTTTGTTCTGATTTTTCTTTCCCAATATGAATCATATAAAAATATGTTAAAAATTGAATATCCATATATATCCTATATCAGAAAGCTTGCTGTTTGGGGGAGGGGAGATATGAGAGACGGGGAGAGAAAAAAAATGAAACTCAAAATCTTGTAAATATAAATGTTTAAAATCATCTTTACTTGCAATTGGAAAGATAATATGCCATTAAAATAAAATAAAAAAAAAAAGATAACTACACTTTATATACTAATCTCTGATAAAAAGCTGGAGAAATTTTACAAAGAATTTAAAATTCTTCAAAATAAATAATTGTGGACACTGACCCTCTCCTAATTCTAAGTTTATTATTCTTTCCCCAAAAGAATTTTCTCAATTATATGAAGTCAAGCAAAGAATGTACAAATACTTTCAGGTTTGCTTCCTTCACAATATATAAACGAAAAAATAAAATCTCTTAAACATGCAATTACATAGTTCAAAATTTCTCTTCCTTTCAGTGCTTTTATATACTTTCTGTATATATTTACAAGTTTTATACAAGTTTGAAGAGTGCTTTGAAAAATATCAAATGATCAAATAACATAGGAAGGAAAATGGAGCCATGTTCACCAATTCCTAGTGGCTAGGAGGGAAAACTTATTTTTGGAATAACTTATCTTTTAAAATCCTGTCCATTTTTGATTTTTGTTTGTTTTTTTAATGAGGCAACTGGGATTAAATGACTTGCCCAGGGTCACACATAGTATCAAATGTTAGGTATCTGAAGCTGGATTTGAACTCAAGTCCTCCTGACTTCAGGACCAGTGCTTTATTTAGTGTGCCATTTAGCTGCCTAGTCCTGTCCAATTTTCAAGGCTAAATTCAAACATCACTTTTTCCTTAAAATATTCAGACTCCTTCTGGTTGAAAATAATATTCCCTTTCTCCAGAACAGGATATATATCCACAGCATTAAATTTTTATGTCTTTATATATAATACAAATAGACATATATTTTTCAAAATTACATTTTAACTGCTTTATTTTGTGAATTAGGAAGTATAGAGAAGTAGAATTTAAGATCTGACACAGTTATAAGTTAAATATCTTATATGAATTAATTTGCACATTTGCTCATAACCACAATCTTTCAGACTATTAAAATCATTCCCATGATGATACCTTATCCTTGTATCCAACAATTCTTTAATCATTGCTACAACTTCATCATCCTCTTCAGTTGCTAGGAACAAGCACAAAGCAAAGTTTTAATAGCAGCAATATGATAGAATTAAAGAAAATTAGGCTAAAAAAAGGGAAGATTTACATTTTAAAGCAAAATCACATTGAGGGGCAAGTGAGATAACTTATTAAATACAATGGTATCTTTATATTATTTGTTAGCTCCACAACTTTTTTGGAAATGGAAAATTCTACCAGGAACCAGGAAGTGAGATTCATTTGACAAAGTGTGGTGAATGGCCGATGTGATACAGTGGTACTGTTTATGCCCTAGAAGAGTCCTACATTTTGAAATCTTAGCTAGAAAGAATGCAAAAATTCACTAGCCAGAAGAATGGGGAAAATGAGATGTTCTTTAGTCTTTGGTAGAGAATTTTAAATGAAAATTCACACTTCATATCTCATTAAAATTGGAAGAATTATATACAAATTTTCCCAGAATCAATGTTGGCAAAACTATTAAAGTCTTTAAAATTGTTAAAATTGTTAAAGTTTCCATAAGTAACACTTCTGTTTACTTTTTCTGCTTTGGTGTCACCACTTTGTAAAAGACTGTATGCTATAGAAGAAGAATGGAAAAAATGCCAAGCTCTGGGGATCTAGACACCCAAGGAGATCTTTGAGGCATTGCCTGTCTTAGCAAAATGTCACACATAACACTGCCTCTGGGTTCTCAGAGGGCACCCAGGAGAGGATGAAGGTTGGAAAAAAAAGTGAAAGGGAACATTTGATTTGGTCTCCACTAGAAACTTTATACTAGACTTTGTTTTAAGGCAACAAAACCAACATATATATGAATATATAAAATCTGTGAGCTCACTTTTAACAGCAAATTCCTAGTTCTGGCATTCCTCCCAACATCCTATCCCTCTCAGCTCTGATCCAAATATCTGCTTTGAGCATGAAGAGGCTTCTAAACAGCTATGTCTGCCTACAACTACTATCCCTGGTACCCCAATTAATCATCTTGCTCCAAGCCAAGTAGGAGTGGAAGCTTGAAGTCTTGGGAAAAAGAACTTGGTTGGGAGTTAGTGATGATTAGGGTTATACACTTGGCTCTGGACACTGTTATTACCCCATTGATGTGCTGTTTTTGAAGTAAGGACAAATGGCAAACTAAATACAAGATTCTGAGGGAGGAAAAAAAGACTATATGCTGATCCACATTAGTATTTGTTTTAGGCTTTAATTTTTTAAAGTTGAGAACTTGCTTATTTATTAACTATATGAAGTTTTTCCTGGGGGTGGGGAGGCAAGGAATGGAGAGATCAGATTTGTGATATCTTTTAATGAGGAAATAGATTTAATCAATTCAGATCATTGTTTACTCTGAAAAGGAATGTTTTGTGAAGCTATCTGGAACATTGAGACTTGCCCAGTCACAAAGATAGTATGTGTCAGAGGTATAACAGAGAAAGAAGGGAAACAGTAGAATGGCTCATCCACTCCTTCCTTTCAGCTTCTTAGAACTCCAGTTCTGTGGCAGGTATACTGACACACTAAGCCCAAGTATCTTCACAATTATGAAGTTAATATTCAATTCAACATTAGGTACCTATGGTGTGCACAGCACATATTTTACATTTTTGTAAACTCAAAGAAATAACTTTTTAGTTATATCCACTGAATGTACATTTCTTATTCCTTCTGGCTTTAATTTTTTAGGTTTATCTGATAACTTGAAGACTTTATTTCATTGCAGTTGCCTTATTTTGCCACTAGATGACACTAGATGCACAAATTTAGTAAAAATTTTAAATTAATATTTAATACTACAAACTTGTTCAATTATTTTAGTTGTGTCCGAGTCTTCATGGGGTTTTCTTGGCAAACATTCTGTACTTTGCCATTTCCTTCTCCAGCTAATTTTATAGATGAGGAAGATGAGACAAACAGAGTTAAGTGACTTGCCCAGGATCACATAGCTAGTAAATATTTGAAGACGGATTTAAACTCTGGTCTTCCTGACTCCATCAGCACTTTAACCCCTATGCCACGTAGCTGCCTCTACCAACTTCTATATATGAGCACAAATAAGGCAATATTACAGTCACAGAGAAACTCAAGGATAAAAGAGCTGAGTCTTAAATTTAAAATAGTTGGCTCACTCAGGAAATGCAGTTTCCCCCCCAAACAATCAAATCTAGACCTTGAAAAGCACATAGCCCAAAAGATAAAGTCTATCTGAGAGATACATTTAAAAAAGAAAGGAAAAAAAAAAACTTCTCAGGTGAATAAATTTCAAAAGATCTTTGTTTTTGTCTTCAGATTTGTTGGCGTCTTCTCATGGGCAGCATCAACTCCTTACCGAAAATGTCTTAGAATTACAGATTTTTTTTTTTCATTATACATTAATTTACATAAGTAAACTTCAATTGATAGTTATAAAACCTATTAAGTTTGATTGTCATTACTCACAGTACAAAAGACTTCGTTTTATAAAACTCCTATAAATAGTGTCCTCGTTTTCCTTTTAAGATATATATATTCTCCAAATTATTGGAAGGTATTAATTGCATATGAAGTCATTTACAGAGATAAATATATTTGTAAGCCTCCAATAACTTCTCATTCATTTATTTCTCTGACCTCAGAAAGAATACACTTTAGAAAGATACTAAGTGTGAAAGTATTAGAAAGACAAAAGCTACTTTCCCAATATTTCCATTTACCTGCTTCTGTAGAAAGTGATTCTTCATTAACTAGGGGCAAACCAGATGCAAAGAAATCCATAATTGTTGCATAAATATCTGGTTTCAGTAAGTTCCAATCTAAGTCTTCACTCTCCTATAAATGTATGAAGAAAAATGTTACTATGTTTTTGACCAATTACATTCACATGTAATTATTTTTAAAGAACCTTTACAACATCATTTTTAAAAATTTGAATCAAATTTTATTTGACAGTTTTCATTCCTGGAGGCTCAAGTCTGCAGAGTTCTCTTCTGGCCTGTAGTGACTTGAAGAAATTACAACCTCAAGCTTAATGCTATTGACTCCAAAATAGTATGATTTGACTGGAAAGGTAAAACTGAGGAAAACCAGAAACTCCCTCAGTTACCTGAATCCTCTAGACTAGTAATAAGTAAGTTTTTAAATATTCCAGAGTGTTAAAGACTGCAGAGGGGAAGTGGAGAGATGCATTGAGAAATGATTATGAAGGAGAAATAAAAAGGCATCCATAACTCCTGTCATCCAAAAGCACGGGGGCACTGAGAAGGTACCTTATCAGTTTGTGTAAATGGTAGAATTTAAAGTCGGGCCTTTCTAATACAAAGGCTGGCAATCCTCAGATTGGTTTTTTTCTCGGTTTTCATGATGTCTTTATTTGCCAGGCTCCTCCCTCCCTGACTACCTTATGCTAATTTCATATTTATTGCATTTATGTCTATTTTATATATGCTTACAGATGGAATGTATACTATTTGAAAGTAGGGACTGTTTCATTTTTCTGTCTTTGTTTCCCCAGTTTTGGGCACACTATCTAGTCCACAGTAGGCACTTAATAAATGCTTTCTGACTGTTATTTATTTAATTAATTATACCACACTGCTTTCCCATAAGGTTGCAAGTTGAATAAGAAAGCAAGACCTTGTATAAGCTGGCCATTTACAAAATTAATCTCTACTGAATATCTCACTTTAGGCAGAAACTAGGCATTGATCCATACTTAACGCCGTACACCAAGATAAGGTCAAAATGGGTTCATGACCTAGGCATAAAGAATGAAATTATTAATAAATTAGAGGAACATAGGATAGTTTACCTCTCAGACCTGTGGAAGGGGAAGGTCTTTATGACCAAAGCAGAACTAGAGATCATTACTGATCACAAAATAGAAAATTTCGATTATACCAAACTGAAAAGTTTTTGTACAAACAAAACTAATGCAGACAAGATTAGAAGGGAAGCAATAAACTGGGAAAATATTTTTACAGTCAAAGGTTCTGATAAAGGCCTCATTTCCAAAATATATAGAGAATTAACTCTAATTTATAAAAAATCAAGCCATTCTCCAATGGAAAAATGGTCAAAGGATATGAACAGACAATTCTCAGATGAAGAAATTGAAACTATTTCTAGTCATATGAAAAGATGCTCCAAGTCATTATTAATCAGAGAAATGCAAATTAAGACAACTCTAAGATACCACTACACACCTGTCAGATTGGCTAAGATGACAGGAAAAAATAATGATGATTGTTGGAGGGGATGCGGGAAAACTGGGACATTGATGCATTGTTGGTGGAGTTGTGAACGAATCCAACCATTTTGGAGAGTAGTTTGGAACTATGCTCAAAAAGTTATCAAACTGTGCATACCCTTTGATCCAGCAGTGTTACTACTGGGATTATATCCCAAAGAGATTATAAAGAAGGGAAAGGGACCTGTATGTGCACGAATGTTTGTGGCAGCCCTTTTTGTAGTGGCTAGAAACTGGAAACTGAATGGATGTCCATCAGTTGGAGAATGGCTGAATAAATTGTGGTATATGAAAATTATGGAATATTACTGTTCTGTAAGAAATGACCAACAGGATGATTTCAGAAAGGCCTGGAGAGACTTACACGAACTGATGCTGAGTGAAATGAGCAGGACCAGGAGATCATTATATACTTCAACAACAATACTAGATGATGACCAGTTCTGATGGATCAGGCCATCCTCAGCAACGAGATCAACCAAATCATTTCTAATGGAGCAGTAATGAACTGAGCTAGCTATGCCCAGAAAAATAACTCTGGGAGATGACTAAAAACCATTACATTAAATTCCCAATCCCTATATTTATGCCCACCTGCATTTTTGATTTCCTTCACAAGCTAATTGTACAATAATTCAGAGTCTGATTCTTTTTGTACAGCAAAATAATGTTTTGGTCATGTAAAAAAAAAAAAAAAGAATATCTCACTTTATTTAATACTAACATCTATCACCACCTATTTATCCAATGAACTAACATCTTGTTTTTTGTGAGTCAGGATCTAGTTATCATAGTTATCATGGTAGGTTAGCCTCCCGAGTGTTGGTAGATGCTTCAAAAGTGAAGAATATCAAAGAATTTTGAGGGGTCATTGAGAAAAAACTAGTGAAACCCCTGAACATATTTGCAAATTGGTCCCTTTTATGATCATGTTGTGGAAGTCAAATGAGAAATGAAGGAAATCATATTAATAAATTTTGTCAAAAATTTTGTCCACTCCAAATCAATGTTTGATTCATTGATTGTTCTAAAAATCAGCACTTAGTTAAAATTATCTAAGTTTTGTTAAAAATATAATATTTTAACAATTTTTAGTTTCATTTTCCAAGATAAAGTCACAAATCAAGTCTTCCCCTCCACCCTCCCAAACTACTGAAAGTACCATACACACATCTTATTTTAATCTCTCAATAATTCTGTGAGGTAAATGCTACAGGTATTATTATGACTCTTAGATTTTAAAAAGGAGAAAAATAAAGACTCAGGAAAAGGTATGTGATTTGCCCATAGGTGTCAAAGTCAGAAATAGAACACATATCTCCTGATTCCAAATCATTACTCTTTCCCTTCTTCTAAGGAGTTACTTAGAAAAGTGTTAGAGACAATCGCTACTACAGGACTTTAGAGGAGTGGTTATGTCCAACTGAAGTAATTTGGAAAGAGCTTCAGTAATGAAAGAAGGTTTAAGCTGCTAAGAGTCTGATAGGTAGAAAGCTGCAAGAAAGATATTCCAGATCAGGGAGAATATAAATAAAAATATAGAGGTTTTAAAATGTGGTAAGGTTGGATGACAAATAGGATGGGGTAAAAGGTTAATACAGGTGTATGGTTAGAGGTGAGGCTGGCAAGATACTTTGGAGCTAAATTACTGAATGCTTCACATTCACTGTTTATTCTAGTAAACTAATATGCCATTATTGTCATACATCACAATTTTTTAGCTATTGCTCAACCAAAGAGAACTAATTTTGTTTCTATTTCTTTTCTCCATCAAAAGTACTGCTATGAATACTTTGGTATCTCTATAAAAGCAATCAACCTAATTAATTTTTTGAAAAAAACAAAATGCAGGGGATATTCCAGAGAAGAGTGGCTAAAATAATTAAGATGTTTGAGACAGTGAGGTGGAACAACATTAAGATTAAAACTCTAGTCTGAAAATATGAAGGCTTGAAAGAGATACGGTGATAGCTTTTACAATTATGGGGGCATGGTCATTAGAAATACCAACTCTTTTGCCAACTATCAGAAACTACAAATTGAGGATACTATTTGAAGTTTGAAAGAGACAACTTTATAAAAAATAGAGAAAATACTATTGAACACAACTATTTTCCATTTTATAAATAGCCTATATATAGAGAATATCCATAATTGGTGAGGTCAATGTTAAGAGTGATTGAAATCTTCAAAATGTCCTTCTATTATAAGACGTTCTACTATAATAAAAATAGGGTAATTGAACCAAGATTTGATCTATTATAGTCATTTTTATGTCATGAGATACTTCCTTGTGAAAACAAAAAAGAGAAGTTCTTTTAAAAAAAAATATATATATATATATATTTTTTTTTGTTACTATTTAAATTCCAAGCTATCTCCTCCATATTCCTCCACACTAGAAAAAGCCACCATTTGACATTGATACATACATATATATATGTGTGTGTGTATATATATATATATATATATATATATACACACACACACACACACAGATATATGTATATCCACATATCAATATATGTATATGTAAATATATACATACATATATGTATATGTAAAACCATACTATGGATACTTCCATTTATCAGTTTTCTCTGCAGAAGGATAGCATCATCCTTCATTGGTCCTTTTAGCTAATTTGAGTATTTCTAATACTCAGATTAGCTTAATTTTTCAGTTATTCTTCAAGCAATATTGCTACTTATTGTATACCATGTTTTCTTGGTTTTGCTCATTTCACTCTTCATTATTTCATGCAAGTCTTTCCATGTCTTTCTAAAACCTATTTACCTTATTTCTTATAGAATAGTAGTATTCCATCACAACAGTATACCAGAACTTGTTTTGTCATTCTACAATTGATGAGTATCCCCTCTATTTTCAGTTCTTTGACACCACAGAACTATAAGTATTTGAAAACATATGAGCTCTTTTTCTTTTTCCCTGATCACTTTGGGAAACAGAACTAATAGTGGTATTGCTGGGTCAAAGAGTATACACAGTTGCACAATTCTTGGGGTGTAATTTCAAATTGCTTTCCAAAATGGTTGGATGAGTTCACAATTCCACCAACAGTGCATTAGTGTCTCAATTTTTCCACATCACCTCCTATACACATTTTCTCTTTCTATTATTTTAGCCAATCTTATGGGTGTGAGATATCTTAAAATTGTTTAAATTTGTATTTCTGTAATCAATGATTTAGAGCATTTTTTCCACATGACAATATATAGCTTTGATTTTTTCATCTAAAAGCTACCTTTGACCATTTATCAATTGGGGAATGATTCATATTCTTATAAATTTGACAAAGTTCTCTATATATTTGAAAAACTGTCCATAAAAGTTTTTCTCCAATCAGCTTTCCTTATAATCTTGGCTATAACAATAAATAAATAAATAAAATCTTGAGTTTTATTTGTATAAAATCTTTTTTAATTTAATGCAATCAAAATTATCCATTTTATATCACATAATATTTTCTATCTCTAGTTTATTCACACATTTTCCTCCTATTCTTAAGTCTGATACGTATGTGCTTCATGTTCTTCTAATTTTACTTATATCATCTCCCTTTATGTTTAAGCCATGTAGCCGTTTTGATCTTATCTTGGTAAATTGTGTTAAGATATTGATCTAGTTTCTATTAAACTGCTTTCTAGTTTTCCCAACAATTTTTACCAAATATGAGTTCTTTAGGTCTTAGGTCTTTACATTTGCCAACACAAGGTTACAATAATTATTTATTACTATAAATTGTATGTCTACCCTAATCCACTGATCCTCTGTCTATTTCTTGGCCAGCATCCGATAGCCTACATAACTGCCACCTTAAAATACAATTTAAGATCTGGTACTTCCTTTACATTTTTTTTTTCATTGATTCTTTTCATATTCTTGACCTTTTATTCTTTCAAATCAATTTTGTTATTTTTCCCCCCAGTTTTGATAATTTAATGGGATGGCACTGAACAAATAGTTAGGTAGAATTGTCATTTTAATAATATTTGTTATTCTGGCTCAACCCACCCATGAGCAATTAATATTTTTCCAACTATTTAAATTTGACATTTATTTGTATAAAAAGTATTTTATAATTATGAGCATGTAGTTTTTGGGTAGACTTGTTTGGCAGGTATACTCTCACATTTTATGTTGTCTTTGGCTATTTTAAATGAGATATCTTTTACTATCTCAGGATTTTGTTGGCAATATTATTGGTAATATAAAGAAATACTGATGAATTATTTTATATCCTGCAATGGTTAAAATTGTTTCAAAAAGTTTTCTAGTTGAATCTCTAGGATTTTCCAGGCATATCATCATATGTATACAAAAAGAGACAGTTTTATCATCTCACTGCTCATTCTAATTCCTTCAATTTCTTTTTTCTTGTCTTATTGCTATCATTAGTATTTCTAGTAAATATTGAACAATACTGAATGACTCCCTTTTTCATTCTGAACCTTACTGGACAGACTTATGCCCATTACAAATGATTTTTTTATTTTGTCAATAGTTTTTTCTGCATCTATTGATATGAACATATGATTTTTGTTATTGATATAATCAATTACATAATTTGTTTCTTTGTATTAAAACACCCCTGCATTCCTAGTATAAATACTATTTGGTAACAATGTATAACTTTGTGATATATTATTGTACTCTCTTAGCTAGTATTTTATTTAGGATTGTTGCATCTATATTCACTAGTGAAAATGGTCTATAATTTTCTTTCTCTGTTTTTGCTCTTCCTGGTTTAAGTATTAGTACTATATTTGTTTCATTAAAAGAATCTGATAGAATTCCTTCTTTGTCTCTTATTAAATATTTGTCCAACTTATTTAATATCTGAATTAGTTAATCTTTAAATACCTGGTAGAATTCACTTATAAATCCATCCAATCCTGCTTTTTTTTTTTTTTTTTTTTTTTTTTTTTTTTTTAGGAAACTCATTAATGGTTTGTTTAATTTCCTTTTCTAAAATAGCTTTATTTAGATAATCTACTACTTCTATTAATTTAGGCAGTTTATATCTTTGTAAGTGTTCTTTCATTTCATTTACATTGTTAAATTTATTGACATATAAAAAGGAACATTTAATGAAACAGTATAAATCTCTTATTGAAGATGTTTAATTATAGACTAGGCAACACCATTATTAGGACAGAATGGAGAATTAGATGGGCAAAAAAACTGCAGTTGGAAACAAATGAAAACATGTCCAGGCCTATTTTCTGATTTTTTTCTCCTACCTTTGTGATTGTGATGAAATCTGGTCCTAAGAAGACACTTTTTACTCCTTCAATCCTGAATAACTGCCTAAAATCAAAGGGGGAAAAAAAAGAATTTTCTCATCAGTAAGATTCAAAAAGATACACTGGCTAGGCAGCTAGCTTGGAGTTAGGACTTGGGTCCAATTTTCACTGCAGACATATACTGGCCGTGTGATGCCTCTCAAAGCTCCCAGGCATCTATGAGGATATATTGCTGAAATATTGTTTAGATGTAATGATAAGAGTTCCTCTAGAGAGGCATTCTCTAAATAAAGAAATGTTAGATCCAGTCAAAACAAAACAAAGACTAAACAATTTTGTGAACTATGACTTAAATTAGAAGTTATGACCTCCCTTCTCCACATCAAAAAACAAGGTGGTAGCTGATGACTTTTAAAGTGCTTTCATTTGTCTAGTCATATCATTTGAAAGCAGAAGTCAAAACTAACTATCTCTTCCCACAGTGTATCCCTTTTCAAAATATTCCAATTTGGGTGAAGGCACCACCATTCTTCCAGTCTTCCAAGTCTGTAACCTTGGAATAACCTTGACCTTTCCATTACTCTTATTTTCTATAATCTTCCATACCAACTTGCCAGATCTTACCAATTATTTTATCTCCACAACATCTATCCTCACCTTTAGTATTCAAAGGACACTACTTTAATTCAGACCATCATCATCACTGTCTTGTCTTCTGAACTTAGCTAACACCAAATAAAAGGAACATTTCCATATACAAAGCAGAATTTTTATTTTTTAAATTTCTTTTTTATTTAATATTTTCCCTAGTTACACTTAAAACATTTTTATTACATTGGTTTTTTTTAAAAGCTTCTGAGTTCCAGATTCTCTCCCTTATCCCCACCCCTAATTTTGATTAAGACACCACATGTGAAGTTATGTAAACTGTGTCCATAAAAGTCAAGTTGTTTAAAAAAAAAAATAGATCTCCCACCTTAATTAAAAAACCCTTAAGTAAAATAAAGTTAAAAGAGAGAGAGAGAGAGAAATTATGATTCAATCTGTATTCAGACACAATCAGCTTCTTTGGATAGGGATAAGATGTTTCATCCTAAATCCTTCAGAGTAGTCATGGATCATTGTACTGCTGAGAACAGCAAAGTCATTTAATAGCTGGTCATCCCAGAACACAAAGCAGAATTTTTTTTTTTTTAAGACTGTATATGAAGCTATAAACCGTATTATGAACAGCTTACTTTTTCTCTTTAAGCATTCAAATTCAACATATTATCTCTTTAATAGCCTGGCTTGTATGTGATTCTTACTTTTTGTTCTATTCTCTTTCATGTATTTTAAGTGCTTCAATTACCCCTTTTTGTCACACTCCCCTACTTTAGATCCTCTCTGATTCCTCAACTCCTTTAAGATTGAAAGAAAAACAAAGTGCTTGTATCAGACATCGAATCTCTATAATGTTAATGCCCAAAAATGTACATCTCAATCAGTGTCTTGAATTATTATGTTTCTATCAGGAGGTAGGCAGTGGGTTTTTAACAATTCCTTGGGAATAACTGTTTCTCACTTCATTAATCAGTGTTCTGAAATCTTTTAACTTATTTCTATTTAACCTGACTGTTGTTGTTCTATAAATTATTCTCTAGGTCTGATATTGTCTGTTTTATAATTTCTTATACATTAGTATTACATTCCTATATTACAATTTGTTCAGAAAATTTCTGATGTGCATTCCTTAGTTTCCAGTTATTTGGCACTACAAAAAGAGCTAACATAAATATTTTTGTATATTTGGGTTCCTTTCTTTGTAGTTTCTTTTTGGGCATAGGGGTCTAGTGTTGGTATCACTGAGTCAAGGGATACATGAGTATGGAAAACTTTTCCTTTAATTAATAGCTGAAACAATTAGATATTTATTCTGGAGAAGTAAGAAATTTAAAAGAAGAGATATAATTTCAATCTTTAAACATATAAAGAACTATTATAAAAAAGAGATGTTTTATTCTGAGTAACTCTCCAAGACAGAACTATGATAAATGACTAAAAATTACAGGGAGAAAATACAAGGAAAATCTCTCTAAAATTTAGGATTGGTCAAAAAAAAAGAATGAAAATGCTCTGTGACGCAATGAATTTCCCACCATAGAAAGTGCTGAAATAAAGACAACCTGTCAGGGATATTTTTGAGGAGCTTCTTACATGAGGTAGGAGGTTGTACTATGTGATTCCATGACTCATGTCTACTTAAAATAGAAAACTGCATGATTAAATGTGACTGTCATTGGGAAAAGAGTTAAAATAATTAAAACAAATCAGCTCCAGACTCTTAGAAATGGAAGGAATCTCACCGGTTCTACAACTAACTTTGTATATGCTTTTTATTTATATTTCTTTATGCTGTTTTTTCCCAGAAGAATGAAAACTTAAAGGGTAAAGACTATTTATTGATCTTTGTGGTTCTAGCAGCAAGCATAGCATTTGATATATAGTACCTGCCTGATAAATTCTTGAATTATATTGAATGGCTTTAAGGAATCACTGAGTGAGACATAGGCTATCAGACATTTGCATCTTAGAGTTATTCTTTAAAAGAGAGCAAGCAGAGATTTGAGAATGAAAAGGATGAGAACTGAGAGATGCAAAGAAGACAAAAGAGCATCCTCTAGTTTGCTGAAGGATCTCACTCAAAAATTAGTGAAGTACACTAAGGACAGAGGACTAGAAGTACTGATAGCAAAATGCTCATTTCTTTCTGAGACCACAGAGGTTACCTCCTCTAATAGCTCACCCTTGATTCTACCCTGGCATATCATTCACTCCTTTCTATTCTCCTGCTCTTCTCCTGACTTGTTATATCCCTCCCCATGTGAGAATGCTATCCTATTAAAAACAAAAACACAAAAAGAACCCATCACTTCATCTGTAGATGGGATGTCCCCAAGTTATGTCCATAATTCTCCTGACTGCCTCTTCCTTACTTCTACCAGATTAACACCGTAACAATGGTTTCCTTGTGTACATTTAGAAACAAGTCTCTTACTGATATCTCTGTTGTCACTGTTGTCAGTCCCGTCCTTGGCTACTGCAATTATGGACTTATGCATTTCTACTCTTTGGGGTATTGGGGAAGCAAATCCCTACTTCAATTTCATTTTTTTTCTAAAAAAAAGTTTCAAACTCTTTATTATTGAACAATTCTCTTTTGTATTGTACAGTTTGAACTTAGGTTTTCCTGACTTCAGGGTCGTGCTGTACATACTGTGCCACCTAGCTGTTCCACATATTTTCCTTTAATGTTCCTGTTTTTTGCTTTTCTTCTTCAGGAATAGCCATCACTTCAATCATTTCCATGTGCTTGTATTCCCTATCTATTGTTCATTCTTTTGTTTCTTTAGTGAAGCTTGCCATTTTGAATTCAAATTTTTCTATTCTTCTCATTCATTCTACTATGCACAACAGAAATTCTGCTTTTATAATTCTTATTTTTCTTTCAAACCGTTTAGGAACAGTGTGATGTGGTTCCATATTTTTCTCAAATTCCAAAGGCCCTCTATCTTACCATGTATTGGACCATCTTCCTTATTTTGCAGTATTTATTCATAAATGTCTCAACTGATTTACTATGGAGACCATTGTTTCCTTCCATGGTTATTGTTTTTCCTGTTGATTTTTCAGTTTATGTTCAAGAGTTTTCAAACTTCCACCTCCTGAAAACTTTGAGATTCTCCTCTCCTACCCTTTCCCTTATTTTCCTTTCTTTTTTTTCACCTCCTAACTCTCTCCTCTGTTTGTGGTTTCCTTAAGAGCTGGATCTCTTCTGGAGAGTAGTTTGGAACTATGCTCAAAAAGTTATCAAACTGTGCATACCCTTTGATCCAGCAGTGTTACTACTGGGCTTATATCCCAAAGAGATCATAAAGAAGGGAAAGGGACCTGTATGTGCAAGAATGTTTGTGGCAGCCCTCTTTGTAGTGGCTAGAAACTGGAAACTGAGTGGATGCCCATCAGTTGGAGAATGGCTGAATAAATTGTGGTATGTGAATATTATGGAATATTATTGTTCTGTAAGAAATGACCAACAGGATGATTTCAGAAAGGCCTGGAGAGACTTACACGAACTGATGCTGAGTGAAATAAGCAGGACCAGGAGATCATTATATACTTCAACAACAATACGATATGATGACCAGTTCTGATGGACCTGGCCATCCTCAGCAAGGAGATCAACCAAATCATTTCCAATGGAGCAGTAATGAACTGAACCAGCTACGCCCAGAGAAAGAACTCTGGGTGATGACTAAAAACCATTACATTGAATTCCCAATCCCTATATTTATGCCCACCTGCATTTTTGATTTCTTTCACAAGCTAATTGTACAATATTTCAGAGTCTGATTCTCTTGTACAGCAAAATAACGGTTTGGTCATGTATACTTATTGTGTATCTAATTTATATTTTAATATATTTAACATCTACTGGTCATCCTGCCATCTGGGGGAGGGAGTGGCGGGGTAAGAGGTGAAAAATTGGAACAAGAGGTTTGGCAACTGTTAATGCTGTAAAGTTACCCATACATATAACCTGTAAATAAAAGGCTATTAAATAAAAAAAAAAAAAAAAAAAAAAAAAAAGGATCTCAAAATGTCTTAGCCTCCTCCTAAATTGGGCAATTCGTAGTTCACCAGCCTAGATCTCTGCTTCAATCAATTTTAGGTGGTGTAACTTGGGTGATTAGCTAAAGACCACAGCCTTTTGGAGTGGAACACAGCTCCCTATCTGCAGTGACCTCAAACTCCTTAGTTCTCTGATCTGGCACTAGTTCAGAGCCTACTTTCCCTGGCACCAACAGAGTCTGCTTTCCCATTCATCAGTAGTTCAGAGTCTGCTTTCTGTAACACCAGCAGCTCAGAACTTTGTGTCTCTGGTGCTTCTGGATTATAGCTCCCAGCATGCTTTTGTTCCTAAAGGGCTATGGCCAAACTGGTTACTGAGAACCAAGCAAACTTCCACAGCCTAAGGCCATGGGCTCATGGTATTGAAAAGAGGGAGGAAGGAATAGGGAAGAATGTGAGTTTTGATATAAACTTGTGTCATGTCCCTGGGTCTAAGTGCAGTCTTGATGCCAGGAGCATAGGATGTGGTGGAACACTAATAAGTGAGCTTCAGGGTTAGTAAATGTCAATTCTTGTTTGTTTGTTTTTAAACAATCTTTTTTCAGTTATTTAAAAAACCATATTCCATATTATTGTCCTGTAAGAAATGAGCAGCAGGATGATTTCAGAGAGGGCTACAGAGACTTACATGAACTAAGTGAAATTACATGAGCTAAGTGAAATGAGTAGAACTAGGACATCATTATACACTTCAACAATACTATATGATGATCAATTCTTATGGACATGGATCTCTTCAACAATGAGATGAGTCAAACCAGTTCCAATTGATGAAGAGAATCAGCTTCACTCAGAGAGAGAACTATGGGTACAGAGTGTGGACCACAACATAGCATTTCCACTCTTTCTGTTACTGTTTGCTTGCATTTTTGTTTTCCTTCTCAATTTTTTTACTTTCTAGATCTGATTTTTCTTGTGCAGCAAGATAACTTTAAATATATATACATATATTGTACTTAACATATACTTTAACATACTTAACATGTATTGGATTACCTGCTATCTAAGGGAGGGAGTGAGGGAGGGGAAGGAGGGGAAAAGTTGGAGCAGAATGTTTTGAAGGGTCAATGTTGAAAAATTACCCATGCATATTCCAAGTACCCTAGACCAAGACTTCTTAAATTTTTTCCACTCGCACTCCCTTTTCACTCAAATATTTTTTACAGGACTTCAGATGTATAGGTACATAAAACAGGTATAAAAATCAAACAGTTACTGATAATAAATTATAATTTCATGATTTTAGTTTAAAAGGCCCAATATTTAGTTTAAGAGGTCCAATATGGGGTTGTGACTCAGTTTAAGAAGCTGGGTCCTAGAGACCATGAAAACTGCTGAAGATTTTTTATCTTTGGTACAGAATTTGTTTTGGAGAGGTGTGAGAGATCATGGAGATTGGAGAAAATGTCTAATCTGCCATCTTGTTGCTTGTGTCACCCAAAAGTTCACTAATGGCAAAATGATAAAAAAAATGAATGAAGCCCAAAAGATTAGGAGCTGAGTCACATAGAACCTCAGGGAAATCTTTTCAAAATAGACTGCAAAATCTAGTGGCAGGAGATAATTTCTTGATTAGAAATGATGCTAATTTCTCTAGTCAGAATGTCCTGTCCTGTCACAAGTAAGGAATGTTAACTTGGACAGGTCAAAGGAAGGAAGACACTTCATAAATAAGAATTAAAAAAAAAAAAAAACAATGCCCATACACATGAGGCAAAAGCCAAAGAAGTATGACTAATACAAAGATGTAGTGTGCATAAAGAAAACTGAGGCAATATAGCTGTAGAATGGTATCTAACTTTTCCCAGACATTAAAAAACTATCAGTTAAATGCATGGAGACTATTTTTACTTTGAAATGAACTATGTTCAAGCTAATAGAGGTCCTATACTCTCATAATACAGAGAAGACAATGTTGTATAATATTACATAATCTATTGCTCTGAATAAAACCTGATGTTTATAATAGTTTCAGATTGTGAACAGTATGTTATCAAGTAGACAGAATTTCATTAAAAAAGTGACCCCAAGAGAAAAGGCTCTTAATGATTATTGGGTGGGTTGGGAGTCTTTGGGTTTTGCATTTTTCTGTTAGTCTGCCCCATATAAGATGTATCATTAGGCCAAGTATTTAGATGGGTCCTTTTATTTTTCAGTAGAAACCCAAATAAAAACAAAATTTGGGTGTTCTCAAAGGAAATAGAGAGGGTGCACAAAATAGTCATCTGTTAGAACTTAAGATAGTTCTAAGATAGAATATATTCCATGTAAATGCTGAGCTGCAATTCTAGAACATAATTATACCATAATATTTTACAGTCTCACACATACCATACCTTATGATTTAACAATCTCTTACTAGGAACTCAAAAAGTGTACACTTCAGATAGATGAAATAAAGCTTATAACTTTTTATCATTAATATTTCTGCTGATATTGCTGCAAAGTGGCAGGAGAAGAAAAGGATGAATCCCCATATGCTATCCCTCTCACTTCCTGGGCTCCAGCTTTGTGATGGGATTAATGATTAAGATAATATAATGCAATAGCCAAGCGTAATGGCTATTGGATGGAAAGGACCAAAATAGAGTTCCTGAAGATGGTGAAATTTGAATTGAATCTTGGAGGCTACAATGAGGATGAACAGATGTATGAGGTATGAGGTACAGGTAAGACAAAAGGAGATTATGATTAGATAAAACAGAAAACAGTTTAAAGTTGAATAAGTTAACTATAAATGAAGACTGGTAAGGAAAGTGAAACCAAAGCAGTGAAGGCCTGGGACAATTCTGAATGGTAGAAGGAATGGAGATGGGAGAGACTGAAAGTGATGAGGTTTTCAGTGTTGGGTGTAGTTAGCAGAGGAACTGATAAAAATTAATCCAGGAGGCAGGCAGGGAGAAGGTACTGATAGATATCAGTTTAGCTCCATGACCCTACCCTCTGGGGAGATCATCCAGGCAGAAATCCAAGTTAGGCAAATCCCTGAGACCCATCCTCTATAGGGGTGTTGGGTAGTCTCACCTTGCCATACCCTGTCAGAAATCCCAGTCGTCCCTGAGGTGAAATTTTTCCTATAAAATCTACTTATGGGCCATTTCATGGCTGCTGCCTTCCTTTGAGTCAGTCTGCCATGGTACTCTGCCTCATGGCCTGCCTCTTCTCTTTACCTCTCTTCCATGGCCACATGATATGTCTCCTAACTCTACTATGCTACTCAACTCCACTTCTCCCCTTTACAGCTAATCAACTTTTTTTAGGGTGCTAAGTCCCTTTCAGGATTTAGCCTGTCAGCTAAGGGCATGCCTCAACCTCATGGGGTACTCCCTTTCTACTGGGTAACTGTGAGTTCCACTGAAAAACTTATCTTTCCTATGTTTTCCCACTCTATTTCATATTTACCATTCCCAGTGTCTACTGTATCCCTTCATTTTGTCTGCAACCTATTTACCTTAATAAATCTACCTTTAGTCAAAGAGAAGAATGTCCATTGTGAATTCTTTCCATTACTGAACTTCAACTTTTAGGTGCCTATTACCACCCACATCAAAAATGCTGAGATCAGAAAGAAGTGTGTTAAAATAACAGAGGTACATAGTAACAAGGGCCAAACCAAGTTAATGGCAATAGGAAAAGAACGTAAATGATGGATTCAAGAAATATTTCACAGGCAGAATTAACAGGGCCTGATAACTGACTGAATGAGAGAAAAGAGAAAAAGAACAGTCAAAAATCACCTAAAAATGACCTATATGAGAGATTGACTAAATAGTAGTGACAGATGGAAATAACAAAATCAGAAGAATAAAGAAACTAGGTTTTGCATATGTTAATAAGTTAGAAGCATTAGCACTATACCCAAATGAAATTTTTTTTAAATAATAATTTTTTTATTTTCAAAATATATGCAAAGATAGTTATAACAATCACCGATCCAAAAACTTATGTTCCAATTTTTTCTCCTCCCTTCCCCTGATCCCCTTCCCTAGACAGCAAGTAATCCAATATATGTTAAACATGTGCAATTCTTCTATACATATTTCCAAAATTAAAATCTTGCACAAGAAAAATCAGATCAAAAATGAAAGAAAACAGAAAGCAAGCAAACTCTATATTGCAATTTATATTCAGTACCCCCCAGTCCTCTTTCTTAGATGGTTCTCTCCATCACAAGTCTATTGGAATTGGCCTGAATCAGCTCATTGTTGAAAAGAGCTAAGTCTATCGCAGTTTACCAGTCTTCTGTGTACAATATACAATGTTCTCTTGGTTCTATTCACTTCACTTAACATCAGTTCTCTCCAGGTCTTTCTGAAATTGTCCTGCTGATCATTTCTTATACAACAATAATATTCCATAACATTCATATACCATAACTTATTCAGCCATTCTCCAACTGATGGGCATCCATTCAGTTTCCAGTTCCTTGCCACTACAAAAAGGGCTGCTACAAACATTTTTGCACATGTGGGTCCTTTTTACTTTTTTATTCTTTCTTTGGAATACAGGCCCAGTACAGACACTGCTGGATCAAAGAGTATGTAGAGTTTGATAGCCCTTTGAACATAGTGCCACAGTGCTCTCCAGAATGGTTAGATCAGTTCACAGTTTCACCAACAATGTATTAGTGTCCCAGTTTTCCAACATCCTCTCCAACATTCACCATTATCTTTTCCTGTCATCTTAGCCAATCTGAAAGGTGTGTACTGGTACCTTAGAGTGGTTTTAATCTGCATTTCTCTGATCAATAGTGATTTAGAGCACTTTTTTCATATGACTAGAAATGATTTTAATTTCTTTGTCTGAAAATTGTCTGTTCATATCTTTTGACCATTTATCAATTGGAGAATGACTTGTATTCTTATAAATTTGAGTCAATTCTCTTTATATATTTTAGAAATGAGGTCTTTATCAGAACTCAGATGTAAAAAAAATTTTCCCCAGTTTTCTGCTTCCCTTCTAATCTTGGCTGCATTGGTTTTGTTTGTATAAAATCTTTTTAATTTAATATAATCAAAATGATCCATTTTACATTTCATAATGTCTTCTAGTTCTTCTTTGGCCATAAATTTCCTCTTTCACAGATTGAAAGGTAGATTATCCCTTGTTCTCCTAATTTGCTTATAGTATCACCCTTTATTCTAAATCATGAATCCATTTCGACCTTAATCTTGGTATAGGATGTTAGAGGCTGGTCAATGCCTAGTTTCTAATTTTCCCAGCAATTTTTGTTAAATAGCGAGTTCTTATCCCAGAAGTTGAGATCTTTGGGTTTATCAAACCCTAGATTACTACAGTCAGTGACTATTGTGTTTTGTAAACCTAACCTATTCCACTGATTGACTACTCTATTTCTTAGCAAGTACCAAATGGTTTTGATGACTGCTGCTTTTAAATATAATTTTAGGTCTGGTATAGCTAAGCCACCATCCTTTGATTTTTTTTTTCCTAATGAAAAATTTTTAAAGCCAGTTGGAGATGTGAGCTAGAAGACAAGTCAAGAGCAGATATATAGAATTAAGAATTATTTCCACAGAGATAGTGGTGGAAACAATGGCAATGAATAAGCTTGACAAGAGAGAGTGTATAGAGAGATGTGGATCAGAGACAGATTTTACTGGTATGTTAATATTAAGAGAAATAAGTAAAAGAATTTGGGGAAGTTACAATTAGAAAACTAAAAGAACCACTAGGAGAATGTAATGAATCTGAAACCAAGAGAGAAAACAACATTCATTATATGGAAGTAATCAACAGTATCAAAAGCTACTGAGAAGTTGATAAAGATTGGAAAAAGGCTTCTGGATCTAGAGACCAGTGATATTTGAGAACAATTTCAATAGAGGAATATGGGAAGAAAGGGTTTTAAGTAAAAGGTAGACCCTGAGGAAATAGAGGTATAGGTTTTTACAAATTTTAAAAGAAATTTAATAATGAGAAAAGAGAGATGGCACAGAAACTAGCTCAGAAAGATCTGAGGATGTATGTAAGTAGAGGATAATGAGTAATGTAATGAGGGAGAGACTAAAATTAAAACAATGGGAATGACTTTTGTCTAAGGTCCTAGAAGTACCCAAAAGAAAGACTCTAACCCCTACCCCAAATCTTTTTTTAAAATAGTATTTGATTTTTCCAAATACATGTAAAGATAGTTTTCAACTTCACCTTTGCAAAATCTTGTATTCCAAATTTTTCTTCTGTTCTGTCCCTCCCACTTCTACACAGCAAGCAATCCAATATAGGTAAAAGTTAAACATATGCAATTCTTCTATATATATTTCCATATTCATCCAATCTTCTTTAATACAAGATAGCTATCCTCAGTTTCTCCAATTACTGCCTATCAAAAGAGGTTTCCATTCTCTACCACCCTAGTCAACTTGCTCCTGATACATTCCAGTTTGTCAATGTTTCTCTTAACTTGAGGAACCTAGAATGCAACATATTACCAGTCCCTGGTTTTACCAGATTCCCTTAATCTGAATACTCTGAATACTATTTCTTTATTGACATAATCTAAAAAATGTCTTATCTTTTTTAGAAGTCTGATTATAATTGGGTCTTACATCTGATCAAGATCATTGTCAATTAAATTCCCCAGGTCTTTTTCATATTAACCAAGTTTCAGGGATCTTGATCACTTACAAAAAACTGTTTCACGTTTAAATGAAGACTTTACATTTATTTTCATTAAATATAACCTTGTTAGTTTCAGTTCATTTTCTGACTAGTTAAGATCTTTCTGAATTCTGATTGTTATTAGCTCATCCAATACATCCCTTCCTGTTTTGCATTATCTGAAAATTTTTCTATATTTGTTTTTATCCAAGTCAATAAAAAAGTATACAAATGAGAGGCATTAAGGATAGAGTCCTATGACATACCACTGCTTCCTCATTTCAGATTAACAATGACTTTTTTGTTGTTCACTTATGTCTTCATGACACCATTTGGCAAAGATACTAGAGTAGTTCATCATTTTCTTCTTCACGTCATTTTACAGAGAGAATTTGAGACAAATGGGACTAAGTGACATAGCCAGGATCACACAGCTAGTAAGTATCTAGGGCTGGATTTGAATTTATGAAGAAAAGTTTTCCTGATTCCAAGTCAAGTGTTCTGTGCTACCTAGCTGTTCCAAAAGCTATGTCATTGTTGGAAGACCTATTTAATTTTTATTGTTTGTTGTTTAGTTGTTTTCCAGTTATAGTCTGACTCTTCAGGACTCCTTTTGTTTTTTTTCAGGGCAAACATACTGGAGTAATTTGTCATTTCCTTCTCCAGCTCATTTTACAGAGAGGAACTGAAGTGTATAGGGTTAAGTGATTTGCCCGGGATCAAACTTATTAAGTATTTGAGGCTGGATTTGAACTCAGGAAGATGGGTCTTTTTAATTCTAAACCCAGTGTTCTATGCAACTTTGCTACCTCTTAATAGAGATAGGCTAAGCATCATTCTCATGTATCATTATTTGATATGTCTCAAATCAAACTTAACTGCTATTATTCAGTTCATATTTTTTTACCTTGTTTTCAAGGCTACAGCAAGAACCCCTACAATTATCTTGCTAAAATTCAATTATATTGTACTTGTGGCTAACACTCTAGGAACCTGGACATAAGGTTAGTTTGGCATGAAAACTTATTCTCAGTCTTCATCCTAACATTAAGTGAATAATTCTTAAGGGCAGCAAAAGCCAATAACAGAATTCTTTGAGTTCAGGAAATGACATTCTTCTAAAAGACTAAACTTAAAAAGTTTTTTCCCCCCGCCTGGAGTTTTGACAGAAAGCTAAGATCATTTGAGCTAGAATGTGAATCTGGATTAATTAGAAATTTTAAAAAATCATACTTGAACTTATACTTGTTCTGGGTATTCTGAATCATGCATACAGTGGACAGGAATGGAGAGATTGAGAGGATATATATTATCTAATTATGTCTGTCACTTAGCAGCAGTTATAGATTCCTAAAAGACTATTTTGATGATGTCTAAATCTAAAATCTCTTAGCATACTTTCTCTGAAAACCAAGCAAGATGAAATTTAATCCAACATTCCCCTTTTCACAGTTTCATGATGTGGCATATTTCACACTTCCACAATGGCTTTTCTATCCAAGTAGTATATAAATTATTTTCCCTCACCAGCTTCCAAAAATAGACTATTTCTAATATCAGTAATAGAACTGGTATTTATGCTCTTTATTTCTGGATTGGTTCCAGGTGGAATGGGCTCAAAACTTGATCTTGAAATATCTAGAAATTCAGCTATCTTTAAATATATGGAGAATAGTTTCAATTGCTTTTAAAACAACAAAAGCATGGGAAAGGTTTTTTAAACCATATTTTAACACTGAAATGTATTGCATTCTTTTCTTTAGAAAATAACAGAAATTTATAGAACTTCTTTGTGAAGTGGCCAAAAATGGGAAATTGATGGAATGCCCATTAACTGAGAGATAATTGAACAAGTTGTGGTATATAATTGATTGTAATAGAATATTATTATGCCATATGAAATGAAAAACTGGACAAACCTAAGGGAACTGAGAAGAACCAAGAAAACACCGTATACATCAACAACTACATTATATAATGATTTGTAAATAATTAGCTATTCTCAGCAATTTGATGATCCAAGACAATTCTAAAGAACTTAAGATGAAAAAATGCTATCTGCTTCCTGAAATGGTATCTGATAGTGTCTGAATATAAAGAAGCATATTGTTTTTTACTTCCTTCCTTCTTTCTTTTGAGTTTTTTCCACAAAATGACCAATCTGGAAATGTTTTACATGAATATATGTGTATAAGCCTATATCAGATTGCTTACCATCTCAGGGAGGGAGAAGAATAGAACTAGAATTCAAAACTTAAGAATGAAAATTAAGAATTATTTTTATATGTTGTTGTTCAGCACATAATCTTGCTATTACTGTGTACAATGTGTGTTTTTCTTTTCTTCTATTTTTTTTTCCTTTTAAACTAAATTCAGTCCTCCTTGTTTATATAATAAATTCTATTAAAAAATAATACTGAAGTCCATGAAGATGGAAGATGATAAATAAGTTACAAAAACAGAATGTATTAAAGTTATGGAGGAATTTAGGAAGTTGAATGGAGGTTAGTAGATGATAGCAATAAGAATGGAGAGAGTATAGTAACTTTAAAATGTCACTATTTGGGATAAGTGTTGTATAATAATTACCCTTATTGCTTTTCTTTTATTTTTATCCCAAAGTATAAAAGCTTTTAGAGAGAAAATGTATCTCCTTTATTAAAAGGAAATATATTATCTTAACAATAACAATCTTAACAAAAACAACAGCCACTCATATTACTTGAGGAAATATATGAAACATTTTAAAGTACCTAGCCAGAGGAGAGCGGAATGCTGTAGCTGGTGTAGGGAAATCCATGGTCCGTGATACTAGCACTGGTTTTCCTGGAATAAACTTCAAACTGTTCGGGTTGGGGGTATCCTGTGTTTGAATAAACATGCATCTCACTGAAAGATGAAAGAAAGAAAATTATGTTATTCTGGGGGGAAAAAGGCGCTAAAAATCTCAGTTTTTCAAGTTTTCGTTTAAAAATTCTAAAATTCTCAAAGTTAGATTACAGTTTTCCAATAAATTCTAGATAACACTGTAATTGAAGAATTCTTGGTCATTTTGCAGAGTGGCTTTAACACAATATTTTAGCATCTTGTCCCACTCCACCCATGTACCTTCTCTATAAACCTGATCATGAAGCAAAATGCTTCACTATGTTCTGTGTAAACCTGCATACTTCCTTAAAAAAAAAAAAAAAAAAAAGATTAGCAGTTTAATACTGAAAACATTTATAAGTAAGAATACAAATTGTTTTCTGGACTGTTGATTTCAGAGAAGATGATTTCTATCTTTTCCTGTTTCTTCTAGTTCCCAGATTAAGTTAAGAATAGATTTACCTTTGGTCATAAGATAAAGAAAAAAACTGTAATTTTCATTTTCTACCTTGTAATTATGACAATAGGATGAAATGATGAACCAGGAATTTATAGTATTGTCGGCACTGAATGTGGACCACAACATAGTTTTTTCATCTTTTTGTTTTCTTGTTTTTTGTATTTCCTTCTCATTTTTTTCCTTTTTGATCTGATTTTCCTTGTGCAGCATGATAAATGTGGAAATATGTATAGAAGAATTGTACATGTTTAACATATGTTGGATTACTTACTGTCTAGGGGAGGGGTAGGGGAACGGAAGGAGAAAAATTTGGACACAAGGCTTTGCAAGGGTGAATGCTAAAAACTATCTTTGCATGTATTTTGAAAATAAAAAGCTATTTTTTAAAAAAAAAATTATACTACTAAATTGTCTCTTCAGGTACTCATCATGCAACAATTCTTTTTGAAAAAAATAAAATCAAAACTGTCCTAAGCACAAGCAAAACTATTCAAATATATGAATAAGTGTTATGTCTTAGGGAGATGGTAAGATAACAAGGTAACAAAAGTGTGTTATTTTAAGCTTAAAAGGAATACTATTTGGCAAGATATGTGGTTGCCATGGAAATGCTCTATATTCACCATTCTGAAAATACTCTCAGTTTGTCAGCTTGTGGTATCTTGACCCTTTCTCCTTATTTGAAAAGGGAAGAGAAAGAAATGGATGTGAGGGAACAAAGAGAGTGAGAAAGTAGGGAGGTGGTATTTGTTATTATTTATTATTTGTTTTAATTCTGATGGGGTATTTAAGGAAATCAATCCCATTGGGAAGGGAATCGGAAGATGGCTCACTTACTTGAGTTCAAAAAAGATAAAGAAAACAGCTGAGATAGGGAAAAGTCTTAATTTTCTGCATAAATCAGATTAACTAAATTCAGTGCAAAACAATACTGTCTAATCTCAATCAGGCCCTAATTTAACCAAATATTACCTCTTCCCACCTCATTCTCAGCAAATAATTTCATATACTATTTTACTGAGAAAATTGAGACCATCAGAGGTAAATCCAACATCCGGTTTTTGTATTACTATATGTTCTTTCTTACTTCCCTCATCACAAAGAAAAAAGTAACTATCCTTTTTTAAGCCCTATACCTGTGTCCTTAATCTCATGAGTACTCATATTTCCTCAACAACTTACTCCTCCAATAATTCCTCGGTCTCCTTCCCCAAATCTACTTTCAACTTTTTTCTCTCTACAGTCTACCAAATAAAATACAAATTCCTTAAACTGGCTTGCAAATTATACAAAAATATGTCTTCAGCCAGTCACAGCAGTCAAAGCTCCAGTTGAATTATCATTGTTCAATGATTGTGTTCTGACCTCTGCTGGCTGCAATCTGTCTAACTTAATAAGTGCTTACTTCCTCCCTAATTTTTATATATACTACCCAACCCCCACCTACAATATGATATATAAATATAATATGTGTGTATCTATACACACATATCTATATATAAATTAAATAAAAACTCATACTTCTATTGCCTTTTAACAAGTTGCCATCTGGAGTATAGAACTAGTGAAATATTAAAGGTAGCAGAAAATACAAGAGATTACATTTAAAGTACAAATAGATTAATTTTTTTTAACAGTCTGAACTCTTTATCAGCTATTTATTATCAGCTAAAAAGAAAAATTTCAGCTATTTGAACATATAACAAAATGACCTCATTATAAGCTAAGATTGTAATATTTGCCCAATTAAGAAAATGCTAAAACAAACAAACAAACTGGAAACTATAAAATGGGTGAAAGTGTTTTCTCTCAAGTTTTTTATAATTCTAAATTCTATTATCCTATGAAATAATGTATTTATTTTATGGATCTCTAAATTTTAAAAAATACAACTTATTTTCATACGTTGAAGAAAGTCAGGCTTAATACAGTTTAAGTTTTAGAAAACTCAATTTATATTAAAAAAGAAAATTTTACCTGTGTTATATAGTGCTGTGAATGGAGGCAAAAGTTGTCTTTGTGCAAACTGATGAAGAGGCTGCTTCCTAATGCTGTTTGTATTTAACTTTATGTTACAAAGCCTAAATATAAAAAAGAAAGAAAGAAATTACATCTGAGTTTCAATTAGTGAAGATCAAAAAAAGATATAAAAGTGAAAAGTAATCAGCAATGTAAAATATTAAAATCACAATAATTATAGGACTTGCTTTTCATTTAGCATTGTAATATTTATCCACCAAGTCCTATTCCAATATCTCACTAAAGGATGTAGGTAACCAGGGATTTCAAAGGTTATGCCAGATGGAACATAAGATATGCCAAGTTCTATAATCTTAGAAAGGATTCAAAAATGGTCCAGACAATAGGCATAGTCTATTTTCAGAAGACAAACTTAGCTTTAAAAAGGCACATCACTAGTAGGCTGGTCACATAATGAAGAAATTTTTGACCATGATAACCCATGAAAAAAAAAAATTAGTTTCATTTCCTCTTCTAAAGTGGCAACAGAGAAGCAGGAGCAAGGGTAGAGGATAAGAATCAAAAAAAGTGTTCAGACTGTTAAAAAAAAATTTAATCTATTTGTACTTTAAATGTAAGATACTTGTACAACCCAAAGATTTGCAGCAACAATGAGACACCAAAGACTAATCTGATCAGTTGTCTTTGTTCGACTCTTCCACTAATAGTTAAACTCATCAGCTGTTAAAGGAATCTAAGTACTACTTGTGTAAGCATTTCTGTGTCATTAGCAGACTTTGGGAATAGAGGAGGAATTGAGAAAGAGAATGGAAAAAAATGATGAACTAATTGTAAGGTATTTAGTGGCTAGCCAAACACTGAATCTAACATAAAACTTGTGTGTGATGTCAGGCAAACTATTTAATCTTGTCAAAATACATTGCATATACTTCAATAAGAAGAATCCACAAGAATATCACAAATCCTCTATAATTAGACCATGAGCTCCTTGAGGACAGGGACTGGCTTTTAACCTTTTTTTGTATCTCCTGTGCTTAGTTTGTGCTTAATAAATGGTTACTAATTTCAATATAGACTTGAAAAGTTTCAGTGGTTGAAAAATTTGTGATCCAGCAACTTGTTTGGTGAGCCTTTCCAAACTTCGTTAAGTCCAAAGCTTTAGAAAACAGTCAAATCAATAATACCGCAAAAGTTTTTTATAACTGGATAGAACTTACCAGGGCTTATACTTTGATAAACCCAGGACTTTCTTTAAGGCATAAGGAAACATCAGAACCAAGTTTTAAAAGAGACACTGCAGAATAATTACTAAATCTTTTAAAAAGTTTAATGAATTTCTGGGCCTCTATTTCCTCACCCAAAAGATGACCAGGTTCTGAATAGATGTTTCTTTTCTAGGTCTAAGATCATATTATTCTACTAGAAATTTCCAGGTAGTATAAAGTAGGAAAGAATGGCAAGTCATAAACTAGCATTTAATTAAATACCATCCTATATAATTTTCTAATCAAAAACATTTATTGTCTTTTATGGCAACTGTTTTCACCCTGACTTAAACTTTTCCTGAGTAGGGACTTCCCTTGACTTGAGTCATAATGTGACAAAGTAGCAAATCATGGGCCTTGCTGTCAGAATACCTTGGTCTGGGATCTGTTATTTATTGTTTGATCTTGAGCAAATCACTTATCATTTATTAACTCTAACCCAGGTCTTCTCATCTATTAGATGAAAAGAGTAATACTAGTTTAGGTAAGTGCCTATGAAGTCATAGAATGAAGTCATGCATTTAATGAACTATATAAACTACATATATGAGCTATTATTACTTTTTCCACCATAAAAATATTTAGTAAATTCAAGCTGGCTTGAATTCAGCCCACTAATATTTCAGTTCAATTCCCTGGCAAGGTGCTGTGCACTATGCGATGCTGATACAATTTAACTGAGGGAGCAGCAGGGGGAAGAGATGAAAGAAGATATCAACCAACCATTTTACTAAGTGGTTATTTTGTATTACAAACGGTATTGAGTAATGAAGATACAAAGACAATCAAATCTGATACTCATAATAAAAGTTAACATTCAAAGAGGGCTTACTGTGTTGCACTTAACAATCCCCTTTGATCATCCTAACAACCCTGCCAATTAAACGTTAATTATTATCCCCATTTGACAGATGAGAAAATTGACTTCAGTAACTTGCTGAGAGTCGCAGATCTCAGGTCCACTCGGACCAGCCACCTTGCGGCTTGGAGGAGGTTACATTCTATTAGGGGTGACATAGATACATGGTGATAAGGATACAAATAACTTATCAGAGAGAGGGTGAGAAATATCAAGAATAGGTTTAAAGAGAAGCGTTAGAGGGAGAGATGGATACAAACAACTTATCAGAGAGAGGGTGAGAAATGTCAAGAATAGGTTTAAAGAGAAGCGTTAGAGGGAGAGATGGATACAAACAACTTATCAGAGAGAGGGTGAGAAATATCAAGAATAGGTTTAAAGAGAAGCTAGAGGGAGAGATGGATACAAACAACTTATCAGAGAGAGGGTGAGAAATATCAAGAATAGGTTTAAAGAGAAGCGTTAGAGGGAGAGATGGATACAAACAACTTATCAGAGAGAGGGTGAGAAATATCAAGAATAGGTTTAAAGAGAAGCGTTGGAGGGAGAGATGGATACAAATAACTTATCAGAGAGAGGGTGAGAAATATCAAGAATAGGTTTAAAGAGAAGCGTTGGAGGGAGAGATGGATACAAACAACTTATCAGAGAGAGGGTGAGAAATATCAAGAATAGGTTTAAAGAGAAGCGTTGGAGGGAGAGATGGATACAAACAACTTATCAGAGAGAGGGTGAGAAATATCAAGAATGGTTTAAAGAGAAGCTAGAGGGAGAGATGGATACAAACAACTTATCAGAGAGAGGGTGAGAAATATCAAGAATAGGTTTAAAGAGAAGCGTTAGAGGGGAGATGGATACAAACAACTTATCAGAGAGAGGGTGAGAAATATCAAGAATAGGTTTAAAGAGAAGCGTTAGAGGGGGAGATGGATACAAACAACTTATCAGAGAGAGGGTGAGAAATATCAAGAATAGGTTTAAAGAGAAGCGTTGGAGGGAAGAGACTGTTTTTACTTGTGGAAAGTGGAAACTAAATTCCCCTTCCAACTCTGAAATTGTTTGAAAGATTCGGTCCCTATCGTTCCTTCTAGCCCCGACACCGTTTTGGATCTCGTATAGGCAAGTTTAACATTACAGTATCTGTACTTTAAGCTGCTTGTCATCCCTTTTGTTTTGTTATCTGGATCCCTCTGACATTCCAGGTCCACAATCCCTTCTACTTCCAACACTCTAAGATCTCTGCCCTTCTACCTTCCAGTTTAATAATCTACTTGTTCTAAAGACGCTTTCGCCCCAAAAACTTTGCCTCCTGAGCACGGGGCTTCCAGCTCGGAGAGAGTTTATGTTCTAGGTGCTTTGGCTCTGGAGTCTCCAGAGTGGGGGACCCTCTAACGCATGCGCAGGAACAGCGGAGAGGGGAGGGAACCTCAGGGTACCCAGGGCTCCCGGAAAGAGCAGAGGAAAACACGGCGCGGGGCGGGCCCAGCACAAGCGACGCTGCAGGGCTGAAGGAGGAGTGACGGGAGCGGCCCCGCCCCTCCAGGACGCCGCTTCCGCCGGCGACGAGGGAGGGGGCAGGACAAGGGTCCCGTTCTCCCCACCCCCAAGGAGGGCAGGGCGAACGCGAGATGGTGTCGCTAGGAGACACGACTGATCCGGGTCCCCAGCCCGAGAGCGGGGGAGAGAGGGCAGCCCCCAGGGTGGTCTCAGCCTCGCGTCCTCCCGTTCCCCGCCCGCGGGCTCCGGGAGCATCACCTACCGGCCGCGCAGCCCCACCAAAACGGCTGCGGTCCCCCAAGCCAGCCGGCCGGCGGCCATCTTGGACACTTAGCGGCGTAGACGTGCAGCGAGGACCTTTTCTCCCCGCCCCCAACCTTCCTCAACAGTGGTAGCCCCTACCAAACGCCTGTTCAGAAAGGCCGGAAATGAAGCGTCCAGGAGCCGAACGTCCTTAAAGAAGTAGGGCAGGGGGGGGAAGGGGGAGGGCGCTAAATGGAACTGACTGCCCTCTGCTGATCAAATCAGAAACTGCAGAGCCCTTAGGACAGATTTGTATCTCTGGCGGTGGGGGGAACCACGGAGTTTTGTTGCTTCCTCTTTACACAGTGAAAATGCAGATCGCAGCAAGAGCTGGACAAATTTGTGTTCATTTAGAATGCAGTATGGGGAAGAATCGTAGACGCAGAAAAGTTGAGAGATCTGAGTTTAAAACCCGCCTTGGATGCTAAATTTCCCCACTCCTGAGACCTTTGCTTCTTGTGCGTAAGATGAAGATAATTATCTTCCACCACTACTTTCCAGCGATGTAGGGACGAGAGCGTCCTGGTTGGGCTAGCTTGGAGTCAGATGGAAGCAGTCAGCCAGGCTGTTAAATGTTTAGCTTGACGACCTTGGATTGACGTACTGTTCAGTCGATTGTCTCAACTTTAAAAAGTGATAGATATTCTGATGGAAGTGGATTTCTTCGACGAAGAGAAGATCTAACTTAGTTTCAATTGATCAAGGATGGACAGAAGCAGCTACACCCAAAGAAAGAACACTAGGAAATGAATGCAAACTGCTTTTATTTTTGTTCTTCTTCCCGGGTTACTTCTACCTTCTAAATCCTATTCTCCCTGAGCAACAAGAGAACTGTTCGGTTCTGCACACATATATTGTATCCAAGATCTACTGTAACCTATTTAACATGTATAGGACTGCTTTCCATCTGGGGGAGAGGGTGGAGGGAGGGAGGGAGGGGAAAAATCGGAACAGAAGTGAGTGCAAGGGATAATGTTGTAAAAAAAAAATTTACCCTGGCATGGGTTCTGTCAATAAAAAGTTATTTAAAAAAAATAAAAAGTGATAGATAAAATGTTAATCATGTAGATAATACTCAAAAGTGTGTGCGTACTTTTTTTTTTCTCCAAAGAATCACCTGTTAAATATTTATCAATATAGACTTATCTGTAGTGTGGAATGCTATACAAATGACAGATATTATTATGGTTGTTAATTAGTTATTATGGTTATCTTTTTATAGATGAAGAATTTGCCCAGGTTCACATAAAGGAACTGAGAGCCAAACCTAAGTCAGTTGACTTAGAGACTTTTTTCAGTACTCTCTTTGGGTTTGACTTCAATCCAGATACCCAGTTTCCTGGTATTAAAAGCTAGTGTAGCTTCCTAGTCTCCTTTAGTTTATAAGCTCAGTCTTGAATAGCTAAATCCACCACTTTCTACTGCCACCCCATAGCACTTCCCTAAGTGAGATGGCCTCAGGGCAGCACACAAACTTCCTTGCTGGATGAGGTGTGTCCTGTGAGGGAAAGCTGAAAGTGGACTGGCAGAGTAACTTCTGTCTACTTAAAAGCCGTGACTTCCACATGTGCCAGCACAAGGCAACTTCCACCTTTGGCCTAATCTTCCAGCTGGGATCCAGAGAACCCATATACATGAAAAGAGAAGCAATTTATCTTCTGATTTCTGGCCATCTCCAAATGCACCTGTCATTTGAAAAAAGCAAAAGAGAAAAGCTAGAGGGTAATGAGACTTATCCTACTATGTAGACTCAATTTCCTTCTCTACTTGTGTCCTTGTCCTGCCTAATCTCCAGTCATAGAAAGGATAAGGACTTGAGGAGTAAGACCTCTTATCTGACCATGTGCCTCCCATCTCACATTTACATCCTCAAAGAAGAAGAGGTAATTTGGTTCACTAAAGGTTCAAGATGGAGAAAAAAGGAAAAAGTGATTAGTGTAAGGGACATGTTCTGGGAGATAAGTGATGGGTAAAGAGACTGGAGGTCACCATGTCAAAGAAGGTTTGTTTGTTTTTTTTTAAAGGCAAGATAGGCAAGATGAAAAGAGTATAGATTGTAGTTGAAAAGCGGGATTTCAGAATTCTTGAACAAAGAGATGGTGCCATTCTAGGTAACTGTGAGTTCAAGGTTATGACCAGCCTTGTGTGTGGCTAAGGAAGAGAACCTTCCACTGAATAATGAACATTCTCATACCTTGTCATATCCTTCACATCCCTGTAACTCTGAACTCCTTCATCCAAACTCCCCAGCCTGATTCCTCAGGTCTATACCCTTCAACACTCCCACTCCAAAGTTTCAATCAAATACCACCCAGCCCTTCGACTGTGCCCTCTGGAATGCTTGTTCCATAGGCAACAGACTTTTCTTCATCTTAAATCTTTTCCTGTGCTACTCCTTCCATTTTCCTTTGAGGCAACTGGGGTTAAGTGGCTTGCCCAGTATCATACAGCTTATAAGTGTCAAGTATCTGAGGTCAGCTTTGAACTTGACTCCTCCTGACTTCAGAACTGGTGTTCTACCTATTGTTGCCTAACTTTTACAATGAATTTGATACCTGGTTCACAATTTTCTTTCTTCCCCAACTCCTGCCCTCACAGAGGACTGTTATGACTTCTGCTACACACATGGCTTACTCTTTAACGACTTACAAGAATGATCATATTCTTGATCTCACAGTCACCCAGAAAGGCACCATCTCTATGTTTAAGAATTCTGAAATCCCCCTAGTCAACTATAATCTATACCCTTTTCACCTTGCCTGTCTAGCCTTACAAAAACCTTCTTCTTCAACATGGTGACTTTCAGTCTCTTGACCCATCACTTATCTCTCTGTCTATGAGCATTGCACTAGTCACTTTTTCCTCTTTTCTCCATGAACTTTGTTATTACTTTCTTCTGAATCTGTAAAATAATTCCTTAGGAGTTTGACTGGCATGACACTGAATAAGTAGATTTATTTAGGTAGTATTGTTATTTTCATTATATTTGCTCAGCCTACCCATGAGCACTTGATATTTTTCCAATTGATTAGATCTAACTTTATTTGTGTGGTCAGTGTTTTGTAGTTGTGTTCATACAGTTCCTTATTTTGCTTTGGCAGGTAGACTCCCAAATATATTATATACAGTTATTTTAAATTTCTCTTTTTATGTCTTGCTGCTGGACAAGCAGCAGCTTGGTAATTTGTTGGTAATATATTAAAATGCTGATGATTTCTGTGGATTTATTTTGTATCCTGCAACATTGCTAAAGTTGTGAATTGTTTCTAGTAGTTTTTTAGTTGATTCTCTAGGATTCTCTAAGTATACCATTATATCATCTGCAAAGAGTGATAATTTGGTTTCCTCATTGCCTATTCTAATTCCTTTAATCTCTTTTTCATCTCTTATTGCCAAAGCTAGCATTTCTAATACAATATTGAATAGTAATGGTAATAGTGGATAACACCTTTACTATTTAATATTGATTTTATTGGAAATGGTTCCAGTTAATCACCATTACATATGATGCTTACTGATGCTTTTAAATAGATGCTAATGACTATTTTAAGGAAAAGTCCATTTATTTCTATACTCTGTAATGTTTTTACTAGGAATGGGTGTTGGATTTTATCAAATGCTATTTCTGCATCTATTGAGATAATCATATGATTTTGGTTAATTTGGTTATTGATAAAGTCAATTATGCTAATAGTTTTCCTAATTTGAACCAGTCCTGCATTCCTGGTATAAATCCTACTTGTTGATGGTGTATATCCTGGGGATGATTTGCTGTAATCTCTTTGCTAATATTTTATTTAAGATTTTTCAATCAATATTCATTAGGGAGATTGGTCTATATATTTTTTTCCTCTGGTTTAGGGATCCCTACCTGGTTTAGGGATCAACACTATATCTGTGTCATAAAAGGAATTTGATAGGACTCCTTCTTTCCCTATTTTTTCAGATACTTTGCATAGTATTGGAATTAGTTGTTCTTTAAATGTTTGGTAGAATTCACAAGTAAATCCATCTGGCACTGGACATTTTTTCTTAGGGAACTGATTAATAACTTGTTTTGTTTTTTTCTAAAATTGGGGGATTTAAGTGATTTATTTCCTCTTCTGTTAATCTGGAATCCATTATTGACATAAATCTGGGCAAAATAACTCCTAATTATTGCTCTAATTTTTTTTTCATTGGTGGAGTTCTCCCTTTTCATTTTTGATATTATCAATTTGTTTTTCTTCTTTCCTTTTTCTAATCAAATTAACCAAAGGTTTATCTATTTTGTTGGTTTTTCATAAAACCAACTCTTACTTTTATTTATTAATTCAATACTTTTCCTTCAATTTTATTGATCTTTTATTTTCAGAATTTCAAATTAGGTATTTAATTGGGGGGTTTTAATTGGTTCTTTTTAAAGCTTTTTTATTTGTAAGTTCAGTACATTGATGTTCTCTTTCTCCATTTTATGTAAGTAAACATATAGAGATATAAAACTTCCCCTAAGAACTGTTTTGGCTGCAACCCATGAATTTTTGTATGTGGTCTCATTATTATCATTCTCTTGTGTGAAATTATCAATTGTATCTATGATTTGTTGTTTCACCCATTCATCTTTAGGATTAGATTGTTTAGTTTCCAATTACTTTTTGGTCTATTTTCCCCAGGCCATTTATTGCATATAATTTTTATGGCATCATGATCTGAAAAAATACATTTATTATTTCTGCCTTTCTGCATTTGATTTTGAGATTTTTATGCACATTAATATATGGTCAATTTTTATATAGGTTCCATGTACTGCCAAGAAAAAAAGCATATTCCTTTCTGTTTCCCTTCAATTTTCTCCAAAGTTCTATTATACCTAACTTTTCTAGAACTCTATTTATATCCTGAACTTCTTTCTTATTTATTTTGTGGTTTGATTTATGTTCTAAAAGAATAAGGTTGAGAACCCTCACTAGTATAATTTTGCTGTCTAATTCTTCTTTCAGCTCTCTTAACTTCTCTAGAAATTTGGGTGCTATATCACTTGATGCATATATGTTTAGTTTTGATATTATTTCATTGAATTTTTTCAATGGCTATTTTACCTCCTGGTTCTAGGATATCAAGGCAATTTTCCTTAATGATTTCCTGAAAGATTATGTCTAGGCTCTTTTTTTCATCATGGTTTTCAGGAAGTCCAATAATTCTTAGATTGTCTCTTCTAGATCTATTTTCCAGGTCAGTTGTTTTTTCAATGAGACATTTTACAGTTTCTTTGATTTTTTCAGTTTTGTTTGACTGATTTTTGAAGTCTCATTGAGTCATTCACTTCCATTTCTTTAATTCTAATTTTTAGAGAATTATTTTCTTCAGTTAGCTTTTTTATTTCCTTTTGCATTTGGCCAGTGGAACTTTTAAATGAGGTATTTTATTCATTGCATTTTTTTTCCACTTCACAAATTCTGCTTTTCAACAAATTAGTTTCTTTTTCATATCTATTTTGTAAGGAGTTATATGCTTTTTCCATTTCATCAAATCTATTTTTAAGGAGTTTTCTTCAGATAATTTCTTTTTTTTTCCTTTTCCAAACTCTCTTGCCAAGTTCTCTTTTCCTTTCCCCATTTTCTTCTTTCTTTTAAGATCCTTTTTGAATTCTTTCAAAACAGCTTTATGAAATGGGAATCAACTCTTATTGCCCTTTGGGGTTTCATCCATAGATGATTTGCCTTTAGGATCTTCAGAGATTGAGGTCTGTTCTTTTCACTCTCCAAAAAAGCTATCTATGGTTAGATTATTTTTGCCTTTTTTGCTCAATTTTTATAAAAATTGCTCTTAAGCCAATCGGGCAACAGACTTTTTAAGTTGCCCTGGGGCCAGAGTTGCTAACGGACTTCCATTGCTAGGTAGGTGTGGCCTGGTCCCAGGTTTTTTGGAGGGGATTCAAAGGCTCACTATTTGCCTTTTTTTTTTTTTTTTTTTTTTTTTGCTTGCTGAGGCAATTGGGGTTAAGTGACTTGTCCAGGGTCACACAGCTAGGAAGCATTAAGTGTCTGAGGCCAGATTTGAACTGAGGTCCTCCTGACAACTTGTATCCTGACAGATTCACTGTGCTACCTAGCTGCCCCTCACTATTTGCTTTTTGAATTTACTTTAGGTGTCTCACAGCTAATCTGCTGATCAACTGACTTGTAACTAGGACAGAGTAGCCTAAGAGTCTCCCAGTAGATTCTCCAATGCAGGCTACTGAAAAAGCCCCAGACTCCATATGCTGTGTCTGCCTCTGCAGTCTTTCCCCCTGCCTGATTGAAACAGACCATTTCTGAAATTCTTCCAAAGTATCTTCTTTTGGAAATGTGTTATACTCCAAATATTTGTGGATTCTGTCACTCCAAAACCAATTCAGAGGCTTGATCTGGTGTTGATCTGAGGGAGAGTAGGAGGAGCTCAGATAAAGATGTGTCTACTTTGCTATCTTGGCTCTGCTCCAATCACTTCCTTCTTGACACTCTTCTCTCTTTAGGTTTTCAGGACACTACTCTCTCTCCTCGTTTTCCTCCTAGCTATATGACTGCTTTTTCTCTATCTCCTTTGCCAGATCTTATTTTACCCAGTAATTCTAGTTCCTTAAAGTTCTGTTCTGGGCCCTTTTTCTCTTCTCCCATTATACTACTTCACTGGATGACCTCATCAATTCCCAGGGATTTATTTACCATCTCTGTGCTGATCTATTCTGCTCCAGTCTCTGTGCTGACCTTCAGTTTCACATCTCCAACTGCCTTTCAGATATCTCAAACTCAGTGTCCACTAGACATCTTAAATTCAATATGTCCAAAATGTAACTCATTATCTTTCTCCCTAAACTCTTCCTGCTCTAATTTCTTTTCTTCCTAATACTACAGAAGGCAACACCTTCTTTAGACTCACAACCCAGGAGTCACTCTGGGTTCCTTAACCCCCATATCTAAGTGGTTGCTAAGGCCTGTCAGTTTTATCTTTGCAACATCTTTTGAATATGCTCTCTTCTCTGCCACCATTCTGGTGCAGGCCCTCATCACTTAGATTACTATAATAATCTGCAGGTGGGTCTGTCTAGCTTATCTGTCTATATTCCAATCTGTCTGTCAATTCAGACACTAAAGAGATTTTTCTAAAGCAATAGGTCTAGTCATGTCATTCTTCTTTTCTTCCCCACTGTAGCTTTCTATTGCCTTCAAGATTGGATACAAAATTCTTTGCTTGACATTGAAGACCCTTCATAATCTAATTATCTCCTATCTTTCCAGTTTTTTTAGACTTTTCTTTCCTATATATTCTCTTTGATCCAATGACAATGGCATTCTGGCTTTTCTTTCCTTATTTTTAAATCTTATTTATTTATTTATTTATTTTGGTGAGGCAATTGGGATTAAGTGATTTGCCCACAGTCACATAACTAGGAAGTGTTAAGTGTCTGAAGGTGGATTTGAACTGAAGTCCTCCCAATTCCACGGCCTGTGCTCTATCCACTGCCCTATCTAACTGCCCTCTGGCTTTTCTACAGACAAGACACTTCATCTCTTGGATTGTCCTCCATGCCTGATATATTCTCTCTCCACTGCTCAGACTACTGACTTTCCTAGTTTCCTCTCAGTCCCAACTAAAATCCTGCCTTCTGTAGAAAACCTTCTCTAAACCCTCTTAATTTCATTGACTTCCCACTATTATTTCCTGTTTATCATGTATGTAGCTTGAATAACATGTTTGTATATTTACAAGTTGTCAGCTTCTTTTTTTTATTAAAGCTTTTTATTCACAAAGCATATGCATGGGTAATTTTTCCAACATTGACCCCTGCATAACCCCCTGCTGCAAATTTCTCCCTTCTTCCCCCATCTCCTCCCCAAACTGGCAGGCAAAATACATGCCAAATATGCTGAAATACATTTCAGATTATATATATATATATATATATATATATATATATATATATAGATAGATAGATAGCCATCCGGTTGTGGAGGAAAAATCAGATCAAGAAGGAAGAAAAAGAAAAACTGAGAAAAAAGAAACAATACAACCAAATAATAACAGGAGGTGAGAATGCTATGCTGTGTTCCACCCTCTGTTCCCATGGTTCTCTCTCTGGGTGTAGATAGTTCTCTTTATCACTGCACAAGTGGAACTGGTCCGAATCATCTCCATGTGGAAGAGAGCCATGTCCATCAGAATTGGTCATCATACAGTATTGTTGTTGCTGTGTATAATGATCTCCTGGTTCTGCTCATTTTACTTTGCATCAGTTTATATAGGTCTCTCCAAGCCTCTCTGAAATTATCCTGCTGGTCATTTCTTAGAGATTAATAGTATTCCATAGAATTCATATACTGTAATTTATTCAGCCATTCTCCAATTGATGGGCATCCACTCAGTTTCCAGTTTCTTGCTACTGCGTAAAGGGCTGCCACAAACATTTTTGCACAGGTGGGTGTCCCTTTCCCTTTATTAAGATCACTTTGGGATATAATCCCAGTAGAGACACTTCTGGGTCAAAGGGTATGCACAGTTGGATAACTTTTTGGGCATAGTTCCCAATCACTCTCCAGAATGGTTGGATCCAATCACAATTCCACCAACAATGTATCAGTGTCTCAGTTTTCCCGCATCCCCTCCAACATTCATCATTATCTTTTCCTGTCATTTTAGCCAATCTGAGAGGTAGGTAGTGGTATCTCAGAGTTGTCTTGATTTGCATTTCTCTGATCAATAGTGATTTGGAGCACCTTTTCATGCAGCTACAAGTAGTTTCAATATCTTAATCTGAAAATTGTTTGTTCATATCCTTTGACCAATTTATCAATGGCTTTAACTATTATAACTTTGAGTCAGTTCTCTATATATTTTAGAAATGAGGCCTTTATCAGATTCTTTGAATATAAAAATATTTTCCCAGCTTATTGATTCCATTTTAATTTTTTCTGCATTAGTTGTGTTTGTACAAAACCTTTTTAACTTAATATGATTAAAATGATCTATTTTATTATCAATAATGATCTCTAGTTTTTCTTTGGTCACAAATTCCTTTCTCCTCCATAGATATGAGAGGAAAACTATCCTATTTTCTTGTAATTTGTTTATAGTATCATTCTTTATATCTATATCATGAACCCATTTCAACCTTATTGCGGTATATGGTTTTAGGTGTAGGTTTATGCCTAATTTCTGCCATACTAGTTTCCAATTTTCCCAGCAGTCGATTGTCAGCTTCTTGAAAGCAGGGATGGTCTTTTACCTCTTTTTGTATCCTCAGTGCCAGGTCCATAATAGGCACTTACTAAATGTTTATTAATTGATTGATCTTGTTTCTCATCTCTTTTCTTTTCCCCTTCCCTTCTATTTTTAAAAAATTTATCTTTGAAAGTCTAACTCAAGCATTACTTTTTGGGAAAGTGCTGCATAGTGGTAGTGATGGTGATATAAATCTGGGTTCCTGGCCTTAAGGAATTTACAGTTTCATTGAAGAGGCAAGACATACTTGAATGAAACAATAATAGTAATTATCAACATTGTACACAGTAACAGCAAGATTATGTGATGATCGACTATGATAGACTTAGCTTTTCTCAGCAATAAATTGATCGAAGACTTGGATAGAAAATGCCATCCACATCAGCTTATGGAGGCTGAATATGGTATATATATATATATATAAGCTTTTTATTTACAAGTTATATGCATGGGTAATTTTACAGCATTGACAATTGCCAAACCTTTTGTTTCAATTTTTCCCCTCCTTCCCCCCATCTCCTCTCTCTGATGGCAGGTTGACCAATACATGTTAAATATGTTAAAGTATAAATTAAATACAATATAAGTATTGTCCTAATAGTTATTTTGCTGTACAAAAAGAATCAGACTTTTAAATAGTATATTATTAGCCTGTGAAGGAAATCAAGAATGCAGGCAGACAAAAATATAGGGATTGGGAATTCTAGGTAATGGTTCATAGTCATCTCCCAGAGTTCTTTCGCTGGGTATAGCTAGTACAATTCATTACTGCTGTATTGGAACTGATTTGGTTCATCTCAATGCTGGAGATGGCCCCATCCATCAGAATTGATTATTATATAGTAGTGTTTTTGAACTATATAATGATCTCCTGGTCCTGCTCATTTCACTCAGCATCAGTTCATGTAAGTCTCTCCAGGCCTTTCTGAAATCATCCTGCTGGTCATTTCTCACCGAACAATAATATTCCATAATATTCATATACCACAATTTATTCAGCCATTCTCCAATTGATGGGCATCCACTCAGTTTCCAGTTTCTGACCACAATGTACAATATATTTTTATATTTTTTGCTGTTATTTGCTTTTTTCCTCTTACTTTTCCCCTTTTATTCTGATTTTTTCCTTCACAACATAACTAATGTGAAAATTTGTTTAAAATGATATGTGTATAACTCATACCAGATTGTTTACTGTCTTGGGGAGGGGGAAGGTAAAGGAAAGGGAGAAAAAAAATTGTAACTTAAAATCTTATTAAAATGAATGTTGAAAGACTATATGTGATGATCAACTGTGATGGACTTGGCTTTTTTATTTTTTTAACAATTAGGTGATTCAAGGCAATTCCAATAGATTTGTGATGGAAAGTGCCATCTGTAGTCAGAGAGAACTATACAAACTGAATATGGATGAAAGCATAGTATTTTCACTATTTTTGTTATTGTTGATTTACTTGTTTTTTCTTTTTCTCCTATTTTTTCCCCTTTTTGATCTGATTTTTCTTACATAACATGACGAATATAGAAATATATTTAGAAGAATTGCACATGTTTAATCTATATCAGATTACTTGCCGTCTTGGGGAGTAGAGAGGGAGAACATTTTGGAGCACAAGGCTTTGCAAAGATGAATGTTTAAAACTATCTTTGCAAGTATTTGGAAAAATAAAATTCTATTAAAATATTTAAAAATAAAATAAATGAGAGCTATGCAAAAAAAATGTTGAAAACTTATCTTTACATGTATTTGGAAAAATAAAATACTATTGAAATTTTCAAAAATAGTAATCATCATCTTACCTTTAATATAGTGTTTAATGGATCAAAGCCCTTTACATAAATTATTTAATTTGATTTGAATTGGTGATCTGACTCCATATAAAACCAATTTTCAAAGATTGCTAATACAGAAAAATTCATCTGATGAATATTTTGTGAAAGCAAAGACTTTTTTTTTCTTTTTTTTCCAAGTCAGGAAGAGTTCAGTCTGATACTTGACAGTTGTGTGACCCTGGGCAAGCTACTTAACTTCTTAATTTCCTCATCTGTCAAAAATGAGAATATCTCCCTCGGAATTGTAAAGATTAAATGAGATTATGTGTGTGTGCACATGAGTGTATACTCACATGTATGTATATATATATATCCATATAGAAATACACATTTGCATATATGTATATAAAATTTGGCAAATCCTAGAGCATTTTATAAATGTTCTTATATGGGCTTTATAGGACAAAGGTGTTGGACTATGACCTTAAAAACTTTTCTTAGCTCTAACATTCTGTAATTCTCTTTCATGATGCTGCAAAATGCTGTCTATCACAGGCACTTCAAAAGCCATTTAGGCCAATCCTTATATGAAGCATGAATATTTTCTACAGCATCTCAGATAAATGTGCATCCAGCTTTGCCCAAGGACTTCTAGTGGTATTGACTTCTTCCTGAGCAGAGTATTCTATTTTTGGATAGTTCTAATTGTTAAGGGGAAATTTCCTTATACTAATCCAGTTGCAATCTTCCTCTTCTTGAGTTCCCCAACTTATATATTTTCTTCTAGAACCAAGTAGAACAGATCTAACATTTATTCACATGATGGCCCTTCAAATATTTGATGACACTTATATCGATCATTGCCCTTTTACTTTGCCCTCTTTTATTTCCCTCCCAAGCCTATGCTGTGCATAGAACACTGGACTTGGAGTCAAGAAGACCTGAGTTCAAATCCAGCCAACTACTAACTGTGTGATCCTGGGCGAGTCAATTAACTCTGTTTGCCCCAATTTCCCCATCTATAAAATTACCTAACAAAGGAAATGGCAAACCATGCCAGTATCTTTGCCAAGAAAATCTCAAATGGGGTCATGAAGACTTGGGACATGATTGAAATGACTAAACAATATCCCCTAATAATGAGATCCTGAATGGTGTATTGGACAAAGAGAAAATAAAGAATTGATCCTTGAGGTAAGCAGGGAGAAGACAGTGACAAAGATCAGTTTACCTTCATGATCCCACCCTCTGGGGAGGTAAAAGTTATGTCAAATCCCTGAAATAGAGATCTCGAACAGTCTCACCTTGCCATGTCTTGTCAGAAATCCCACCCATGTTCCTGAGATTGTTTTGCCTATAAAATCTACTGATAGGCCATCTTATGATTTCTTTCCTCTTACCCTTTTCCCATGCCCCGTGGTATCTCTCCTAATTGCACTTAGTCCCACTTCTCCTTCTTCTCAGCTAACTGTTTTTCAGGATTTAGCCTGCCCACTAAGGGCATGCCCCAACCTCATGGAGTGCTCTCTTTCTCTGGGTAATTATGAGTTCTGATGAGGAACTTGTCTTTCATATTTTCTCCCAACTTTTTTCATATTTATCTTTCCTGGTGTCTATTGTATAATTTCATTTTGTCATTCTTCCTATTGGGGCTAGTAGTAGTCAGCCCTCCTTGATCTGATATCTTTTTGTATTTCCAGCCTTATCTTGTTTTACTTTTTTTCATGCATTTTATGTTTTGACCAAACTGTAACACCATCTGCTCCCAAACAGTCTGTTTGATCTTTCATTTGACTTTTTTGTTCACATCATTTCTTGGACCTGAAAAGATCCCTCTCTCTTCCTTTGCTGAATTTCTATTCATCTCTTAATCCTAACTAGCCATTTTACTTTCTATTATGCTATGCTACTCAACTCAAATGCCACTTCTTTCACAAAGCTTTGTCTGACTCTTGGGTGGTAACATTGTATTTTATTCCTTTTATATTGCTTATATTTTATACTTTTTACCCTGCCACTTTCTTTGGACTAATATCACTCCTCCTGCATGGTCTGCAATATAGCTGGACTGGCCCTTTATGTACCTCATACATGGTGGCCCAGATTTTTTCTCTGTATCTTTGTGCTCCTGGTCATTCTCTAGGCTTGGAATACACTTCCTCTTCACCTTGTAGCTTTACAGTTTCTTGTTTAATATGCCACTTCAGTATATCATTCTGCATGAAGCTTTTCTTCATCCTTTCCAGCTTCAAACTACCTTATATTTTACAATTTCATTTACATTTGCTTATATTTATAGTCTCTCCCATTGGAACGTAAATTTTATATGATTAGCGATTGTTTCCTGATTTGCACTAATAACCAAAATGCTTTAGTAGGCACTACATAAAATACGTGTTGATAGTATTTAGCCCATAAGGCTGATGCTTTATCCAAAAAACAAAAACATAAGCAAAAAATCCAAACCTACAACCTAAAACCTAACTCAAATGCCATCTTTTTAAGAAGTCATTCCTTTTACCTCCTGGTTAGTAATATTGTTCCTGAATGTTAAACCTCTTTTGACCTCATGTAGCATTTTTTCTTATAACTCACTAATAAAGTTACAATGCAACAGCATGTTGCCTCATCCTTTGGTAGAATTTCTTAAGGGATCTATATTGGTATCAGCTCCCTTCTAGAGTGTTAGCTCCATGAGGATAGGGAGTATTTTAAATTTTTTTTCTACATTCTATGTCCTAACATATTGCTTTACTGAAACAGAGGCTTCCAAATATTTTAAAATTTGTATCTTACATGTCTAAGAATTCATCCTTTTGAGAGGTATAGGTGTCAAATTCTTTAGCACTTGTAAGAGGGCACAAATAATTTGGGAAAGCTGGAATGTGACTATCTCAGTATTTCAGATGGAAACCTCAAATGTGGAACTTTCTTGTCTCCATTTCATCATGATAATTGAGGCAATTTGTCAAGAACTCTTTCTTCATCTCACTTTATTCAAGTATCTTCCACCACTATTTCCTCCTTCCCATGTCTCAATGTAGAAAGCTGTCCTTTCTTGTTGCTAGTGTGGCTCCTCTACATCATCAATGATTTCATTCCATTCTATATACTCCATCATTTCCTATCATCCCCACTCTCACTAAACGTCTATCTCTCTCAATATACCTGCTAATAAACAATTTTATTCTTAAAAAAAAAAAAAAAAGTCTTACTTAATCTAGTCCTTCCCATTAACTATTAACCTATATCACTTTTCCGTTTCATGGCTATGAAAAAGCTGTCTGTGATCAAACTGGTATCTTTACTTCCTCTACTCACTTCTAAATCTTCTGTAGGCTTGTTTTTGACATGAGCATTCACCTGAAGCTGTTTTCTCCAAAGTTACTAATGCTTTTTTAATTGCCAAATTTATTGACCTTTTTATCCTTATCCTTAATCTCTCTGAATTAACATTACTAACCACTCTCTTTTCTTAGATAACTTTCTCCTTTTTAGGTTTTCATGAAATCACTTTTTCCTGGTTCTCATCCTACATATCTTATCATTCTTTGTCTCTTTTGCAAACTCTTTGTCCAAATCATGCTCAGCAATTATGGGTGTAATCCACAAAGGATTTTGTTGAAGCCAGCTTGAACCTGAGAGTTGATTATTAAATTTTTAGTGTTACCATTAATACTTCAGAAATTGGCAACTACAAATCAGACCTTGGTTTATTGTTTTGTTGATTTAGACTTTAGAATGTGATGGAGAAATATATTAATAATGGTGATTGAACTTAAAATTTGGACTGCATACTTCTTTTTTGAAGAGCTCATTGTTAAACATTACCTAGCACACCATTTTTCTGGGTCCTTTTCTCCTCATTTCTCATAGGTTCATTTATCTCCATGTAAAAGACTGTCAGATCTAGTTATCAAGCCCCAACTTTTTCCTTTTAGTTTTGTATCATCAACTACTGAACTCAATATTTCAAACTCGCTATGTTCAAAACTAAAGTCATTATCACTTCCATACACACCCTCCTCTTTCCCAACTTCCCAGTTACTGTTAAGGGCATCATCCTGGTTACTTGGGCTCATATCTTAAGACTGACTCCTCAGTTGTACTTATTCCACACGTTGCTAAATCTCATTTCTACTGTCTCTTGTATATATTACCTTCTCTTCACCGTGGTGGCAGGCCTTTATCACCTTGTGACTATTCTATTGCAATTCCTGTTTGGTGTCTCCCTGCCTCATCTCTTCCGATTCCAGTTCATCTTCTATTCAACTGTCAAAATGAGCTTCCTAAACTGCAGCTCTATGTTACACCACTAGGCAAAGAATTCTAAAGCTTCCTGTTAATATATGTATTTATACAAAATATGCATGTGTATACATACTTCATTTGTTTCATTTGTAGTTGTTTACATGTTTGCACAAAGAAAGGAAGGAAAAGGACTTACTAAATACCAATTTTATAATATTCTAGAAAGGAAGGAAAAGGACTTACCAGATACCAACTTTATAATGTTCTAAAATTAGGCACTAATATCATTTTACATTTGAGGAAAGTGAAGACAGAAATTAAATGGCATGCCTAGGGTCACCCAGCAAGTGTCTAAGGCTGGACGTGAATTCAGGTCTTTCTGACTCCAGGCCAGCACTCTAACCACTGCACTACCTGCTGTCTTAGTGCCCAGGCAGTGGGCAATATACAGTGGATAGTGTGTTCAATCTGTATCAGAAGGATCCGACTTAAAATTCTGCCTTAACTCACCCTCAAGCAAATCCTAAAACTTGACAAAATTATAGGAGTTAAAATATGTTGTTGGAGTTAGTTCCTGCCTCCAGTAAAAGTATTGATGAAAATTCCTTTCTATCTACCTATTTCTAAACTTTGCCAGCTCAGTCCTCAGTCCTCAGTCCTATCTTGGGCTAGATATGATGTGGTTTGGTAAAAATGACATTGGACTGAGAAGCAGGCAGCCTAGATCCAATCTTCGCTCTGAGATTAACTTTTTGAATTTCAGGAAAATCACTTAGCCACTTTGCTCTTCAGTTGTTCATCTATGGAACAAATATTATAGTTATCTGTGTATAATTCTCTTTTTAAATGGCAAGCCCACAAGAGTAGGGACTACAACTTCCTTTAAGAAATTATCTTGTTCTCTCCTAGCATCTAGCCCATAGAAAGCACTTAATGCTTGCTGAATTGGATTAGATCTTTATGGTTTAGTATAATGATGTAATGATGCTTTAAATTTGCCAACAGTCTCAACCTTATTTTCCACATCCATAGACACTGCTTATTTTCTATTCCCCACTGCCTAAGCATATAATGTTTGTTCTGTGAATTAATTTTATCTTTGAGTAGCTCTCAAATCTCATTTCTGCCATACTGCCTCTATTCATGAGAACTTTAAAGATGACAATGTTTAGAAATAGATAGGAAGGACAGAACTTTTCAGAGCCCCAGCGTTGTAAAATTGCAAGAACTGCAGTTGCCCTAGAGTCCAAGTTGCAGAATAATTGCTGATCTGCATTAGTAGAGGGAGTTACTTCACTAGGAACTCATTCCCCATATCACAGTGTTATGGATTCAGACCAAAGTGTCTGATGCTTTTTTTATGTGGTTTGGGATGAGGTGTGTGAAAGGACCATTTTTATGTATATGTTAAACAATTACAACTAGATATACATGTTGTCAGCAGCACCAGATATGTGGTGTCACAGAAGGAATGCTGGATTAAGTGTCCAGAGCTGAAGGTTCTAGTCCCATAATTGTTGCCTTTTGAGGTATATACTCCCTGTTCTATCTCTGCATAATATCAGAAAGTAAGACATATGAACTCGGAAAGAGTCTGTCCCTCACATTGTGCCCGAGAATGAAGGCAAAGACTAAAAAGTGTTGGATGCTTTGAAAGTAATGACCACAAGTATAGCTTAAGGCTTCTCTAATCCCAGGAAAAAGTGTGATTTCAAAAATGACCCAAGCAAGGCATAAAGTATTTTATTTTAATCAAGTCCATTTTCAAGAGTTTCTCACTCTTAACAATTCTTCATAAAAACTATCAGATACATAGATAGATCACACTAAGAGTGCAAAGGCATAATGCCAACAAGCCTGTAAATGAGAATTACTGCCCAAACCATTAAGAATGGAAAAGTGGCTTTTCCATCCACCATCTTCTGGGCTACTCATTCACAGCCCTTGAGATTGTTTTCTGAGGCTTAAGGACCTCTATACTTCTTATATCCAGGTCTGGCTCCTCATTCAGTCTACTCAAAAAAGATGCAGAAACTGAAAACAGTCAACAGAGGGAGCCAGCCCAACCCTTCATCTTCACTAATGATCCCTAAGGTTTGCCACCTGGTTTCCATCTCCAGAGTAAATGAATGGCCTGAAACTTTCTTCCTTTGCAACAGCTTCTTGCAGTCCGCATGGCTGTAACTCTTGGGGGAGGAGGGCATTATTGTGCTGCCCCTCTAGCATCACAAGACTAAGACCCAGTCTGAGCTTGACTGTCACCTGCACAGCAGAGTGTTGCCAACCAGCTGGACCAAGGCTAGTCAATGCCATCTTTATACAGGCCTTTAATTAACCAGAATAATGTCTCACCACTTTCATTTCTAATTCAGGAAAGAGGTCAGAAGCATGAACACAATTTTCTCACATCAAAAATCTACAGTCAACTTTTGGGTTTCTTTGGGAGCACATGGAAGTAGGCCATGAGTTAATACCACGGAGAGGGAAACAAACATATATATGCTCCCATTCACACTCCTCGAGCAGGAGTCTTTGGTGTTGCTCAGAGAATATAACTGGCTGGAGTGATTGAAAAAGCTGCATTGCTAAAATATCCCTTCTCTCATGTCCAGTTTAACCAATAAAAATCAAAACAATGTTTCTGGAGTTCATTTTCAAAAGGAATTAAAAAATAACCCTTGCCACCTAAAGAACAGACACTGTTCTCCATACATGGGTTCCTTTGTAACAGGGCACCAGAGCAGCAGAGACTGGCTGAACTTCAAGAACAAAAGAATGCAAAACCAAAAACTTGAACCAGCATCAAGCATCCATGAACATGGAGGTGGGATGAACTCTGGCTAAAGTTCAAGTAGCACTGAATGTTGAGGGAATGCTAGATCAAGCTACCTCAGCTAGCTCAACCTAGTGTCACACAGAGCATTCACACAAACTTACTTGGAAAACAGTATGGATGGGATGCAATAGTAGGAGAGAGACTGAGAAGATTATAGAAGAACAGCATAAAAAATAAGATGAACAGCTTGTAAGCAAACCTTACACAAACTCTTTTCTGTTGATAATGGGGGAGGGGACCTTGTTTTGTATTTTCTTGCTTGGACAATTCTAGTATAATAAGACTGTCACAGGAGGTAAGGAGAAAGTTCAAGAAGGATCTGACTAATGAAACCATTTGTAGTGTGTTCTTGGCAAGAAAGAAGAACAGAACAATTTAGTCACTTGGGCAATTCAAGTCTCACTGGACAGATGTATGAAAGAGAATGAAACAAAGCAAAATAAAATTTAAAAAAAGCACTGCATTCTTGGAATCAAGAAAATTGCTCTGCTGGACTCCTAAGTGGGAGATCAAATAAGTGGAAGAACAATGTGACTGAATTAGGTAGGCACTGGAGTGCCAAAATTTAAAGGAAGGGATAGGGATGGGGCACATGTAGGAGAAAGGGAAATGACCTATTTTTCTCCATGCTGAGCAAATTTAATTTGAAACAGAAAGCAACGTACTCAGAGACCATTTTATATTTCCCCAGTTATAATCCCACCAAATTTCTGAATGTATGCCTAAAACAAAATGAAATTAACTTATCATGTGAGCCAACAGCTACAAGCTAGATCCTATTTAAAAAATAGTTCCTTCTTTATGATAAGAGATTTAATCAAAATACTTTCAATTGAGAGTTTGCTGGCATTCCAGTTGGCTCTAGGAAGTAGATGATTAATAGAGTAACTATTAACAATTTAAAATGTAGTTACAGACTTTAAGATGGATTATTTTCACCTTGCTGGGTAAGGCAGCACAGTGACATTTTGACTTTTGCTGATGCAAATTTGGACATTGTTGGTATAATGTGCTAGAGTAAAGTTAGCTGACTGATCTCATGTTGACTGCTTTACAAAAACTCAATCATTCATAATTTTCCATATTATGTCATCAATTAGACCTAAAATCCATTGCCCATATTTGACATGTTTTAGCTGGACCACCGCTAAGTCAGTCAAAAGAAAGTATAGCATTGATTTTTAAAAATTATTTCAGGTAATTAAGTATCCTTAATAACAGATTAAGGGTGCTGGCTCTGGATTTCAGCTTTTAGTTTCCTATAATCAGACTTCCTATTTGATATTCATATACATGGGCTTTCCACATTACCCTTCCCCTCTCACTTTTATTAAATATCTTAACAGTATTTAATAATTCTCACATCATTTGAGAGAAATATTTTAAAAACATAAATCTGTTGCAATGCTTATATTTTCCATGCAGATGTGAGTGTCCAGTCATCAATGGGGTGGAGATGAATTATTAAATACAACCTGACTTGAGTAAGCCAATTAAAAAAACACACACCCCTTCATAGAGACTTAATTTAGGAAAGTCTCCACTGCCAACTTCTATACTTACTTAGGCTCCACAAAGAATGCCAGGATGCATGAATATGAATATTTAACCTTAGCCTAAGAACTTGACTGAGCCAACACATGAGAAATTTTCAAAATCAGAATTACAGGAACCTAAAAATAATGGGGTAATTTAGGGGAAATTGTCATTTTGTCCCCTAATTTAGCATAAAATATTCAGTCTATATTTCATGGCTAGAGGGGACTCTCGAGGTCATCTAGTCCAAAATTTTCATTTTACAGTTGCAGACACAAGTCAAGACAGGGCAAGTTAATTTTGCCCAGCCCTGAACCCGGGTCCTTGCATATTGTATTCTTTCTACTATACCACACCTGGATTTGTGAGTATAAAGGAGATTGTTTTTTCTTTTTTAAAAAAATGGGGGAAATTAGCTCAGTAATTCAGAGCTAATTGGTGATGGTCCTTGGTGATGGTGACTGAACATACTCTTTTAAATCAGTATAGGTTGTGGCTCAAGGGGTATAACATAGGGGTATAAATATATTCTACCTCAGTGTGGAAAGAACATATGTTTTCACTGAAAAACATTAGTGCATATCCCTTGCCATGTATTAAGAAAAAAAATTAGTGAACTAAATTTGGTCTCCTTCACTCTTTAGCACAGAAGTAGAAATCTATTTTACATTATTTGGTAGCAATTTAGAGTGTTCTAAGGGATCCCCCTATTTATCCATAAACTCAACTCACTGACTTAACTGATCCTAGAAAGCTTTAGAGGGAAAATTATTTTCAAGTGACACAACCTTCATTGCCAGCAGCCCAGTAAACAAATGTACCACTTAAGAGCTGAAAGGAACTTCAGATTGTCTAATCCAGCTAATTCTCATTTTATGGGTGGAAAAACAGGCCCAGAGAAGCAGAAACCACCCATGTGACACAGTATCTCTTTTCTAGATATTCTTTAATTTTAATTAGGAATTGTGGTTTTCTTTGCTTAGAAATTTTGTGTTCCAACTTTAATTTTATCTTATTTAAATACTGAAACTAATGAAATGAAATGGATTAAAGAGGGGAGGGAATGAGCATTTATTAAGCACCAACTATATGCCAGCTCCTGTATTAATTACTTTTCAAATTTGATTCTCACAATAAGTATGGGAGGTTGTCTTCCCATTTACAGTTGAGTAAAGAGGTTAGTTAAGTAAAGAGTTAAATAAAGAGATCCTTGTTAAGATCTCAAATTTAGTAAGATCTGAGGCTGGACTTAAACTTAGATATACTTGAATGCAGGCTCAGTGCTTTATCTACTACCCTACCAACTTCCTCTTAAATTAAGTAGAGCCAATTTTATGAAAAATACAAGAAGGCAGAAAAATGGCAGTGAATGTAACATAAATCCCAAGAAATTACAGTTTTCAATATAAGTTTGCCTGCTACATGTAATGATCATTGTGCTTTCTGCTAAGGATTAAATAGGAAAAAATGATGAGGTCACTTTGCACGCCTTTAAATTCTTTTTTATATTAGATAAAACCATATGATCACTGTATCCACAAAGTAATTTATAGGCATTTAGGTCTATCACATTAAACTGAGGTATATTTATAACAGATGACCAGCTTAAATGTGCCTCTTTTTAGTGAGTTTTATACTTGGATAATCTAGCAATCATGTTTTCTCCTGTGTTGAAGCCATATCTACTCAATTTCACTCAAAATAATCAAGTTGTTAATTTGTCTTTTTGAAAATCAAGTGCTCTCCAACTATGCTGCTTGGCAGTAATTGGTACCACAGACATTAAAATACATTGCCCTGCTCTTAAAAAATAAAATAAAAAAAATTATGTAGATAACCATCCGGCAAGGAAGCCTGCCATTATGTGGGAGGTTGGGCTTTGAAATTTAAAGATGCCATGATTCTTTTATGTGTTTGTGTGTATATGTGTCCATGTGGTCTAATGAAGGCAGAAGGTGTACATCCTGGACAACACTATATATCCGATCTCTCTTCTCATGGCTTTGAGGGCTATTCAGCAGTAACCATGAAAAAAGTTCTAAATAGGTTCCATGTGCAAAGGTCAAGTATACTTAGACTATTCAACAGTTGAGCAGGGTGACTATGTGCCATAGACTGCTTCATAATCAGAGAGATACCTGGTTTTCATCACTTTTAGCTGGACAGTGGATAGGGCTCAGAGTCTGGATTCAGATATATCTAAGTTTAAATCCAATATCAGATTTTATCTATCTTCCTAGCATTCTGAGCACAGATACATCACTTTGAAAGCTGTTGCCAGTAGCCCTAATTAAATACATAACTATTCAATTTACCACTGAACTAGACATTTAAAACAGGTAAAGTTCCAAGTAGAAACAGCTTTGAAAGACAAGTACTGCTACCATAAAACTGACAACTTTGATACTAAACATGCTTAACTATTTATACTGAGAAAAGCAGTCTAAGCCCCAGTCTTAATTTTCCAGAATGTTCAAAGTAGGAATCTGGCTTAGTAAGATTTCTATCCAATGGAGAATTTCCTAAATCTCATTAGGAGTCACAGGAAGGGTTCACATTGAAGCCTGTCCATGAAGTGTGCTTTTACAGTAGCTGAACTCATCAGCTGAGATCTTCTTCCTAAGACCTCATTATTATTATAAGGCACTAATAATGAAGGATCCAAAACAAAGTAGGGATGTGGGAGATCTTTCTAAAGATACTATATTTTGCCATTTTCAGAAGACATTAGTCACTTATTGGCTTCTTTCTCTAATCAATGCGTTATGAAAAGAAATAAGAACTGGAAAATTTTGGGGTTCTTTCTTTACCCTAACAAATGTATCTGGATGTTTCTGATCCATCCTTTCTTTAACCAGATAGCATAGAAGTTGGGCCAATAGCCTGGAAGCTAAACTCTTTTTTCAGTTCAGTAACGTGACTGTCCTATTGATCCTATATTATATTCAAACCTAATGTTTTTAATCTTTCTACTTTTAAGATTTCATATCTGACCAGGATTTTAACAAAATAACCTTTCCTAGAGTGCCATGGTGGAAAATGCAGAAATAGAATGAATATTGCATGACTAGATGAATAGTTTTTATCAGTGGAAAATAATAATAGGGAAAGAAATTTATCCTGATGAATCCTTTCCACCAAGGCTTTACCATCTCTCCCTTCCCCTGGGTTCAATCCTATTGTCAAAAAGAGAGAGCTGTGTTTCAAAGTGGAATTAGGTCCATAGGGAAATGCTAATGAAAGGCTATCTGGGGAGTGTGAAGAGAGCATTAACCTGATGGAAGATGTTTCCTATATTGCAAGAAGACCACATGGTTCAGATGCAGTGTTGTCTCAGAAAATACAGATCTGAGTATTCAAATCAGTTTGTAAAACATGATATGGAGACTGCATTGATATTGCTACAAGTATGCATAGAGACATCACACAAGCATGCATTTCTGTATCTATATGGTTAGGAGGCACATCCCGCATCCACACACCCATACTCAATTACAGTGTGCACACAGCTCAGCATGCACACAGTAATTTATAATTGAGCTGAAGTGTTCCATCTGGAGTTTGCTGGTTTTATGAATATAATCAGTAACTGCAAGATGAGATTTTCTCTTGGAAGAAAAGAGCTATCTGGTGTTGTTTTCCCCCCAGAAACTTATTCTTAAAAAAAACACAAAACACCCTTCAAGAGATTAAATTAGTCCTGAGGGACTTATCCAGAATCCTCACTTAACCTGACACTGAACAGGAATTAGGTCTTACATAATCTGGCCTCTTCAAGATTGGGAGTAAGAAGAGTGAAATAAAAATCTTCTTAGAAATAACATAGAATTCATGTGGAAGGCCACATAAAGGTGGCTCCAAGAAGCCCAGCAGTCGATATAAGATAAAGAAATCTTGGGCATAACTTAAAAATGTTTGAATTTGATACCTCTCTTCCCTCCCCTCCAACCCCATTCCTGCAGTTGGGATTGGGTACTAGAAGAAGAAATACTGCTCTGATGAGGGTGGGAGAGGAGAGGTCAGAAGGTTCAGAAGAGAGCAGCTGAGGATAGTGTGAAAGGAATGGCTGGGAGGAGCATGTGTGTTTGGGTGGGGTTTAAGGATTCAGAGACGTATTTAAGGTTTCTGTTTGCTTGATTTGGAAGGAAAGGGTGCCAAAGCAAAAGGATCAACACTGGGAAGTTCAGTAGTCCTGGAGGAAAAGGATGTGATAGAAACGGATCCAGAGATTGACTGCTTGTTGCTTTGGGAAACAACTTTGTAGGCAGCAATGGGTTGGGCTTCCAGAGTTGGCTCATTCTCAGGGCTATAGTGACGGGAATATTTGGACAGCGACTGGGGACGGAATGATTTGCTGGCCCCAGAGCTAGAGACAGCTTCCTTCTGGGATGGGTGACCTTTGTTTCTGTCAATAGGGTGACCTCCAGAATCCAATGTCCCCTTGGAAGTGAGGTTGTCTAGGCTTTCTGCTGACTGGATAGAATTGGAAGGGAGATTAGATTGGTGGAGAAATCCCACCATGGGGTACTGAGCTAAGGGAGAGAGTGCTGTGGGGTGTATCCCCCTATCAAGGTGTGAGAGCAGAGGGTTAATTACTGGTACGCCATCTCCCATCTGACTGTGGAGAGTAGATTGTGTGGGTAAGTCCATAGTGGCCCCCTGAGCAGCCATAAGCTCTTCCGTGCTCTTCTTCTTGGTGAAAGGAGCTCTCAGAAATACATCTGCGTCCTCAGGCACCTGAGGAGCCATGTGGCCTTTGGTGACAAATGGGGCTTTGGTGAAAATATCCATGCCATCGTAGTGGGGCCTCGCGCTCCTGAAAGGGGCAGTGGCAAAAACATCAGGCTCGCCAGAAGCCTCTTCCGTCACTTGCGCAAAGCCTTGGAACTGATTCTCTTTCCCACCATGGGCCAGTGTAGTCTCTTCTTTGCAGACTTCTGGTTGAGTGAGATTCATTTTTTCTACCAACCCTGCCTGTGGAGTCTTACAGGATTCATCCTCTTCTTCAGAGTCCAAAAGGAGAGGCCGAGAGCCACTGCAGTCCAGCATGTCTCCCTCAAGATCGGTCCCTTCTTCTTCACTGCTGTGAAAGGAGCTGTTGCTGGAAGGCCTACCTCTTGCCAAGTAGTCAGACTCTAAATTATTCTGAGACTTGGCCCCTGGTCCTCTGTCAGACTCTGGTTCCAGTGGAAGACCTTGGTAAGGAGGCTCTTCAAAGTGCTGGACACTTAATGAAGGGCCCGAGTTTGGCTCTCTCTGGAGACCTGCAAAAAATATTAAAGAGAAAGTTACTGACTGATCGGTATGGACAGAGTCCCCCAATTCTGAATACTCCCCCCACCCTGCCCTCATGGCAGAAACATTGTAAAACTAAACAATAAATGTGGTCAATGGAAAGAGGGAGAAAATAAAATGGAAAACAGGGGAGGGAGAGGAAACCATGTCAGGCAGGCAGGGAAACTGCACACAAACTGGAGCCCAACCCGTCACCATCTCACATCTTGGAACATGACAAGTAGGAAGCATGGGACAGGAAATGAGGATGTTAGACACACACAGACATCCAAGGCTACTCCACATTCCCTTTCACATGGCCAGCCATCAAGACTCTCTCTATCTGCTTCTGGTTCATAAATGAACAAAAACAAGCCCCTTCAACATACCCAGCACACCTTCACAGCTTCAGGCTATGCAAAAGCTCAGTCTCTGGCAAGTGGCGGGCTCCATGCTGCCTGTTCCATCACCAGGGGAGAAACCATCGGAGGGGAAGCAGACCCTGGCTTCTGGATAACTATTTCATTGAGGATGGGAAATAGGTTGCAAAATCTGGTTCAATGAGCAAAAAGCTGATGGACCTTCAAAAGTCTTTATAAGGGAGCTTTCTTGAGGAAGGAGATTGAACTATATGTAAAATAGCCTTTAATTAGAGTTGTCCTTGGAATTTTTCTCCCCAGTTTTCCAACTTGGTCAACACTTGGTTTTAAAAAAACACCACCAAAAACTGTGTTTAAAAGCTCTGTCTTTAAACTGTCAAGAGTGTGCTAAAGACCCAGGTAGTGACTTGGGCATTAGCACACACCATGATGCCCTAATTTCTTTACATGTAGTTCTAAGTTTCTGTAAGGTGTTCTAATTTAAACAGTCTTGATGATGCTTGTCAGAATACAAGAGAGCTTACCTTCAAAGCAATATTAACAGGTTAGAAGTGTGTCATTGGACACATGTTAGCAAGAAGGCACAGATAACTAAGTGAGAAGAATCCAGATGAAGGATATTTGGGGTGCTAAAAACATTATTTATTTGCTTAAATGGTCAGAAAAGTGTGAGCTTTAGAAAAACTAAGGTTGGAAAAGGCTTTTGGAAATCATCTAATCCAATCTCCTCACATTACAGATGAGGAGACTGAGGTCCAGAGAGATAAACCTGCTTTACCATTGTCACCCAAGGAGCTGAGATTTGAACTTAGGTCACGTGGCTTCAACAGTGCTTTTGCCACTATACTGTACTTCCTCTTCATAATTCATGGAGTTGGAATATTACCTTCAACCACCATACAGATGGTATCTTGACCCTCCTCCTCCCCATCTATTCCCACCCCATCTTTTCTAATCAAGCTGGTGAACAGTGATGCAATTTGTGGGCATTCTCCCCAATGTTCTACACCTGAATTAAGTACACAGTACGCAGCAGGAGAGGCACCAAAATCAGTTTATTGGGAAACATTCACTTCGATACATTACACTGTAAAGACAGTGTAGATATAAGTGAACATTTTATAAGTTGCTGTACAAAAATACTATGTTTCTCTGAAGCCTATAACCTTTTTTTTTAGCGATGTTTCTTTAAACAGTACTATTCTTAATATTTTGTCTGCAAGTAACAAAACAGTCTGACATTTTAAAAAAATTTCTTTCCTAACAGTTTCAATTGCATGACTATGCTAGTGACATTTTAAAATGAAGGTGGAAAGCCTTAAACTAGTATGCAGAGTTGAACACTTTTCAAATAGTAGTAAAAAGAAATGATGATGATAGGAAAGGATTTTTTAATTAACTCACTTTAAAGATCTAGTTTGTGCAGGGAGAATGGTGATAGGAGAGCCTTGGTCAGCACAAGGTTGAGTAAGAAAGAGATATCCTTGATGGAAGCCCTGCTCATTTTACTACTCATTTATTTCTCCTTAGTAGAACTTTCAGACTGAAGCTCATTTTCCTATTTAGGAATGACTACTTTGGGTCTATCATGGCTGATTTCAAAATGTCATTTCTACAAAGATGTTCAGAGTCAAGAAGCTTTCTAAACAAGCATTTCCATTCCCAGAGATATAAGGAGTTTGAAAGCCCTTCTTGTCTCCTGCTTCTGTCTGTCAATACCAAGGCACTGTTCTCTCATTTCCACAAACTTCCTTATAGGTTTACCAAAGGAGACATGGGTTGTATAGCATACTGAAATAACCAGTCAATGAATGAAAATCCAGTCAGGCCGAGTATTTGGCATTATGTAGTTGAAAGAAACTAATTTTTGAATTTTTGAATTTGAAATGAACAAATTCAAAAACAAGCAAGCAAAACCCCACCAAAATCTCTTTAGTTAAACCAGTGTATGTATATGTATGTATGTATGTATGTATATGAGTATATGTGTAAATGCATAGATAGCATAAACATCATTGTCCACAGAAACATTTGTATCTTGGATCCTGTCTATGTTCATTTTGGGGGATTTTCTTTATAGATTGATGGGAAATTCCAAATAGTGTCCAAATTCAAGCAGCTCTCACCTACTTTATATGGCTGAATAGTATAGACTGTGCCTCTGAATCACTGATTCCTGATGGAACACTAGGCTCTAATCAACCAAAAATACACTAATATTACACATCAATGATAGAAGAATCCTAGAAAATCCTCATTAGACAAGAAAGCTAGAAAGGTAAAAGGAAGGAGCTGAAAAAAGAAAAGTCAAACAATATTCATCCTAAGATTATCTTACTTAAAATTCCCACTATTCCTACCAAAAAAGGCAGAAGCAACCATAAGGACTCTATAAAATCAAACAGATTAATTTGATCCTATCCCTGTGAAAAGTTGGCAGTGCACCACGCACCCCATCTCACAAACAGCACTGACCTTCCTTTGGATTTTATGTGTCCAGAAAGAGTCATATTTAAGTGAGCTCTCTTCTTTAGGGAGGCTCAAATTCCTTCAATGTAATATCCCCATTTCATAAAGCTTGTGCATGGGGGGAAAAGAAAAGGAACTAAACTATTACAGAGATTAGATGCCTAGACATTGAGCTAGAGAGCCAGCCTCAAAGCTTACAGCTTAAGGTTCCAATCCTATCTTTGACACACACTGGTTGTGATCCTGGGCAAGTTCCTTAGCAATTTCTGTAGGCCCTAGGCTACTCTCCAAGTTGCAAAGAAGGGGTTAATATGCACTGATACTGGAAATTTTCTTGCATGGGAATTTCCCATCTCAGTTTCTGTCTCAGTTAAAATGCATGGTGTATATACAGAATCAGTGACTTCATATTCTAATAGATAGCTATGTAGTAATAGAAGTCATAAGACAAGAAAAGGAGTAAGGATCCTGACAATAAGCCAAAGATATGTACTGAAAGCTGTTAAATGCATTTTACTAGGTACAAACAGATTAACTTTTAAGAATCACAGCATTGATAGGGGCCACAAAAGTCATCTATCTAGTCCAACGCATACCTCAACAGGAATATTCCTGTTCCCCGAGGTTTCTAGCAAGTATTCATGTAGCTTCTATTTGAAGAATTATCATGATGATGGGGATATTCACTATTTACTAAAACAGATCATTAATTTTTTTTTTTTTTTTTTTTTTTGGTTAGCTCTCATTGTTAGGAAGATTTTCTTTTCAGGGCACCAAGATGAGCCAACCAGGATGTAGCAAAACCATTCTAATCCCTTTTTCCATACAGCTCATTAAATCTGCAAGATAGCTATTGTGATTCAGCTAAGGCAAAACATATCTAGCATGGTTTTTGGATCCCTTTACCATTCTGATCATATTCTTTTGCACAAATTCCTGCTCAGCAATAGTCTCTTGAATGTGCAAAATGTGGAAACAAATATAATTGTCTAGATGTGGTCTAAATAGGACACAGTTCAGAATTGCTTCCTCTTACTCGGGACACTCTTCCTTAATTAGTGTATCTTGGCTTTATATATGCTTTTTGGTCAAGATAGTGAAATCCCAGTCCCCTAAAATCTCCAGTTCCTTTTCTGATGAATTGTTTTGCCAGGGTTCCCCAAGTTAGATAATTTTCTAGCCATAGCTATTTCTCAGTATTTCCTGTCCCTGTATGTACATGATGCTATTGACATCTGTTCAATATGTTCTTGGGGTTGTTTTTCTAGGTGTGATCATCAATTTACTCTAATCTACCCACAATCTCTTGATTAGCTTCCCTAGTGACCAATAGCACAGAACTTAACAATGTCTAGTTGGGTCTAGGGGCATAGTTTGCAGCCATAGACCAGAACAGAGATAATTGGTCCATGTAGAAATTCAATGCATAAACCTCTAGAGCTGTTGAGTCATTTGTGACTTAAAAGGTACAGGAAATCCTTATGTCTAGGAATATTAGATTTGGTGGCTTCCAGAGTTTATTGATAGATACTACTGGTGCCTCACAGATCAATGGGGATGTTAATAAGGGACTTGTGAGAAAGCTTCTGTCAAGCTGTTAAGCACAATAAGCTTATTTGTACAAGCCTGTGCAAGTTAAAGATGAAATAAAAGGACAACTATAATTATGACTTTTGTTTTCCCAGATTTCTTCCCATTTACAACAAATTTCTATGGGGGGGGAGGTGTTTCTTTTAGACCACATTATATGACTATGCTTGAACCTAGATTAAGTATGATATTCACTCTCTTTTCTTCCTTACTCTCTTTTTCACACATACATTTTTAATTTTTTTGGGGGGGGAGAGCCATGTTCTTATACCAATGGTTTCACCTCTTTTCTGAAAAGTTCAATTACTCAGCTTTGTGTAGGGTTATACTATTTACATTTCTAAGTATGCTCAGTACTGACAAGAGATTTAGATTTTATTCTCTTGAATTTTTACATAAGGATATTTTGTCTACATTTATAGAGCTTTATTTCTTTAAACTAATTGTGTAGCAATCTCTAGCCTTCACATTTTGACTTAAATTTCATGTCTATCTGCTTGCCTTGTCTTTTTGGAGGAAGGATAGAATGAAAACTGATATTAAATATACAATTGCATGGTACAAGGAATTCTGTGATAGCTTAAATTTCAAATTTTCAAAGTAGATAAAAATTTATGCTGCCATATCTAAGGAAAGATCAAAAACAAACAAAAAGGCTTTTTCTACTCTGGCATTTACCACTATTCAGTGATTTTGCTTGCATAGGTTACCAACATCTAACCCTTCTTTCCAATTCCCCATGGTTACTAAAATATAGTAGAAATTACTTTTAAAAAACCCAAAGAAACCCTAAAAAGCCAATTTTTGACAGATGAGATGACTGGTTGGTTATATTGAAAAGGATGATATCTGACAATTATTTTGGGGGGGGGGAACAAAAAGCATATGATTGCTAAAGATACAAAAAGGATGAAGGTTTACTTGATGTCAGTGAGCTTTCTTGGTTTCTGAAGGAGGCAAGATTGGTTTTTTATTGGATTTTCTTGAAAAAGATCATGAGGGATTTAAATCCACATTATGGGTTTTTTGTCTTTTGTCTTGAAGCTTGCTAGGATATCTTGTGGTTAGTCAATTATTTTGGAAAATGCTGTCACAGTTTTCTAAGCCCTAATTGGCTGAAGATGTTATTGAAAAATGAAATAAACTAAAGGAAAGCAGTAATCCTGGAAGTTTTAGCTCAGGTGAGATAGGTGTTGTTTATTCAAGTTTGAGGATTCTGAAATCCTTTATATCTAAAATTCCTTCATGGTTGATTCATTTCTCTAAGTTAAGCACTGCTCTTTCCCTTTGACTTTGGGTCAGGATAACGCTTAGCAGATCCCCTCCAGTTAACACCACTGAAGTGAAAGCCATTGCAAAGTAGTCCTTTGTCAGGAAATAAAAAAAGAAGCAATTTATATCATCCTCCAGTTCTTTAACCCAGTACTTAAAGCTTTCTACAATTTGGCTCCAAGCTACCTTTCTCTCCTTTTCTCCTTTTCTTCCCTTCATGTATTTTAGAGAGACAGGAACTAGATCTAGGGATGATTTCACTCGTAAAGGGAACTCATGAATGAGGAAAATCTTATTCCCAAAGCAAGTTGGCACCTCTGAAACAAGAAAATAGATCTTCTTTTAATAGTCACAGAGTTGCCTAGAAAGAGTACAAAGAGGTTGTCATTTACACAGGATAGAGCTTCAGCCTAGTTCTTGTTGGACTAAAGGTCAGACTTCAAGCTACTGTGCCAAGTTGCTTCTCACCTACTATATATAATTAAATGAGACTACTAGTTGTTCTTTGAACTCAGCCATTTTTTCTGGCTTCTCTGAATCTTTGTGGAGTGCTATTCATACTTGAGAAAAGATCCATTCCACGTCTGCAAAATTCATCCCTTTCTTTAAGGCCTGGCAGCACTTCTTCCAAAAAGCTTTCCTTGATGCTGCTATTTCTCCTCAACTTTTCCCACAATGCTATGTCTACATTTCTCCTTTGCCCCACTATAAGTGACCTCCTAGTATAATTATTTGTGTAGATATCATGTCCTTAACCCCAGTTCCTCTAAGGTAGGGATTATACAATTATTTCACCTTGGTTTTTTTGAGCTTAGCATTACGGCATGTACATTGTAGATACTTAAAATATGTGTGTAATATTTAAGTTGAATTGAGTTCTTTTCTTAGACTTTTTTGGCTAGGTTGATTAGTAGCCATAAGTCTAATGAAGAAGAAGTACCTTTACTATATATTATAAAAAGAAAAATCAATGGCATTTTGGTTCAGAAATGTGGCCTATTATAAAATCCAAAGGAAGTGTTCCATTTTTTTCAATGTCACTCTGCCAAATTCTGAAAAGAACTTTAATTTTAATAATCTCTAAAAAACAACCACAAAAAAAAGAGATCCATCTACTTGAGCAATTTCATTTTACAAAGTGATTTGGCCAAGGTTACACAGTTCTTTTTTCTTCAAATTCAATGTACTCTGTGCTTTACTTTGTTGCAGTTAAAGAGGACATATAAAGAGTAAATCCTAGAGTCGATGTGTATTCTGGGGAAAATTACTTTTCCTAACAGGGACTCAGTTTCATTGTCTGAAAAATTAGGCAATTGAACCAGATGATATCTGATGCTTTTTAGTATCTGTTATTACCAGATGTATTTGAAAAACAACTTATTTTGAAGAGTCCAGAAAATATATGGCACAGTTTCTTAATGTGGTATTAAACATCTCTCTCTTCTTTCTCTCTCTACCCAACAAATTTCCATTTTCCCAATAATATTACATATGGAGGCCATATGTGAGCTTCTTCATATGTGATTAAGGAAACCGATTATCCCCCCTTCATATTCAACTGAAACTTCTCCAGTGAATTGTATAGTCATACTAGTCCAATAGTTCAAGTCACAACTGTGAAAGAGGGACAATATTCCCTTCCTCCCCATTCCTCTATCAATTTTCCCCTTTCATGTCCCTCTTTTATCCCAAGTACCCCAAACTTTCCAGCTGATCTACTGACTCCTTTTAGAAGATGAATTTGCCTTAAAGTGTCAGTGATACAATGTTATCTTTGTCAGAGTTTTTATTTCAAAAGAGGACTGAGGGAAAGAGCAGTGCTTAACTTAGAGAAATGAATCAACCATGAAGGAATTTTAAATAAAAAGGATTTCAGAATCCTCAGTAAGATGGGATAGAGTAGGCTTTCCTAGTATTTCAAAAATAATCCTGTAGGCCATTATCTTCCTTATATAAGGTATGTCCTCTTTGAAATAAATTAGATACCTAATCACATGGGCCAGTATTATATAGATCCTAGTTGGGAATCTGCACTTTGGTGGTGTGACCTTAGCTCTCTAGGCTTCAATTTGCTCACTTGTCAATTTAAGAAGGTTGGATTAGATGATCTCAATGATCAATCATCCAGTTTTGTGATTCTTTGACATGGTCAATCTATTTGGGGGGGGAGAAGAGAGAAGGCCAGGGGTAGGCATTCCAGATGTGTAATTTCATCAGTGTAGAAAATTACAAGTATGAAAATTCAGAACATTTTCCACTCTATAATTTACACATTTAGAGACACTTATACACAAAAGAGAGCTGCCTAGAACACTGAGAGGTTAAATGAATTACCTGGGGTCCTCTAATTAGAATATGTTTTAGGCAACACTTGAACCTAGATCTTCTGTCTCTAAAGCCGGCTACTTTATCCATTAAAATTTACACTCTTTGCTCTCACTCTATATTTGGGGAAATTGTCAGAAAGACAGATTTACAGATTAGAACTATGAGTATTTGAAGTTTTAAAGATTCATTACAATTTGCTTCTGCATGTTAAGAGGCTAAAAACACATGTGACATATAATTTCATAGTTGGGACCAAGTTACTTTGGGTAAATACAGAAGACTTCTTTGAGGATCATTTTCAAAGTCTGCGGTACATTCAGAAGCTTGGAGCCTGTGAGGACAAATTCTTTTTCTTTGAGGAGAGAAGGGACATTTTGGGAGGTGGAGTTATTTGCTGGCAATTCCAGTTATCAAGTTAGGGTATGTTGTTTTCAATTAAATGCCAACTCTAAGGAATGACATGACAAGTTTTCTTGTGTCCTCTTTTTATCAATTGGCCCTGAGGCCTGTCTTCTCTCCTCATCTGGGGAAGTCAGAATAAAGAAGTTTTAAGTGACAGCAGGCAGAAATCACTGCGATCTGTACTCAGACTTCCAGCGGAGCCACTTAGAAGAGAATAACAGTTATTTGGATGTAGAGGTTCTGTTTGTTAGAAAAATAAAACAGTACTTTAAAGCCATTCCTCAGAAAGCATCCAATTTAGCAAAATGCTCTGCTTTAATATGGTCATGGAATCACCAAATTTCAAAGCTGGAAGAGATCTCAGAAAGTTTAATAAGAACCCTGTCTACAATGTGGTCAATGTCTTCTAGTATCTTCTGGTTAAAGGTCTTCAATGATACAGAAGTCCCTGCCTCCTAAAGCAATTCTCCCAAAAACTTTGTTAGGAATTTATTCCTAACTCAAACCTAAATTTGTCTTTTTTTTTTTTTTTTTTTTAATTTCTAGCCATTATTTCTACTTTTTTTTTCCCCTTAGAGCCCATGTGAACAAGTTGAATCTTGATTTCCTAATGAGACTTTTCTGGGATAGCTCTAATTGTTAGAAAGTTTTTGCTGATGTGGGGTTTATTTAGTCTACCTCTGCAAATCCCATCTACTCCTCCAAGTTCAATCCTATGGGATCAAGTAGTAGTTCTCTGTGACAGCCTTTCAAGTACTTGAAAAGACAAGACTGCCTCTACATTTTCTATCTTTTAGGCTAA